>NW_019421592.1:0-4779 GCF_000390285.2 Anoplophora glabripennis
AAAATCTTACTGTCTGCTAATGTAATTTTCATTAACAAAATTTGTCAAACACACCTTACACATAACACAAAATAGAAAAACAAAACAAGAATAAGTTGAAGTTAAAAAAATAATTTAAAAGAAAGAAAACTATTAAAATACATTATTTTCAATATGGACACCTTCCACCTCCACACACATCCTAAGGTTACAAATGTTATTTGTTTGTACACGAAAAAGGGTAATAATTTAATAGGTCCACAGTAGTCCACACGTTCTTGAGGATTGTCTGAATAGGCATCCATATTTGGAGTTTTTGCCAAATAATTTGCAGCTACTATTAGACGATGTTCGATTAGACACCCGAAGAAACGTTTGCTTCATGCACGATGGGGCTCCTCCCCATTTCAATATTGATGTACGAAATTATTTATCCATTGTGTTTAATAATAAATGGATTGGGAGAGGAGGCCCAATTTCATGGCCACCACGTGGCCAGACTTTAATCCGATGAATTTCTTTCATCGGGAAGTTTTGTGTACGCAACCCCAGTACAGACAAGGGATGAATTGCTACAAAGAATTAATTTCCATTGTGATAATATTAGACATACCCCAGAAATGCTTTTTCGTGTACAAAGAAATAACATTCGTAGACTTAGGAAGTGTGTGGAGGTGGAAAGTGTTCATATTGAATATATATTTTGATAGTTTTATTTCTTTTAAATTATTTTTTGAATTTATTTAACTTATTCTTATTTTGTTTTTCTATTTTGTGTTATGTGTAAAGTGTATTTGTCAAATTTTGATAGTGAAAATTTAAAAATATGTACGGTATGTACGGTTGTAATATGTTTAACATAACATGGTTGTTATGTCCAATTAAAAATTAAAATAAAAAAATGGTGGGGGCGCCGCTCGATGTGCACTGTGAGAAAATCACAAATATTTCCTAAACTGTTAATTTTACCGAGTTGAACTAAGAGGGTATTATCGTTGGCAAACATTTCAGGGAACTTATTTTTGATACAGGCAGATTGCGATCGTCATCTATGCAAAAATTCTGGGTTCTTAACCATTGGGCATAGTCCGTCCCTGGCGTTCTGGGCATAATGAAGTTTCACATATAATATCAAAAATAAGCATGTGTTATCGATCATCAAATTTGCATCATATTGTTTGTAATTTATTTGTCCTATAAATGGAGTTTATCTGTTGGGCAATAAAGATTATTATTATTATGTATTATTATTATTATCATGCTGAAGTTAATGGTTTAGAGACTGTAAATAAAACTAGCTTTTTAATTTTCACTTTTGAGGGCCCGTAACTTTTTAACGAAAGCGGGTATAAAAATATATATATGAAGAACTGATATTATTTTGACCTCATCTATTTGTACTCGACTTTTTTGTATCAAGTACCGGGACACCCTGTATATTTCATTATAAGTATTAAGCTGATTCAAATAAATTTAAATAATTTACCAAAAATCCTATTAAATAAAGTCAATCAATTTTCTTCGACATCAAAAATGCAAAACATATCTAATTTCATAGACAAGATTCCCAACTGATGTAGTCCATAGAGTAGTTTTTTCCCGCAATATGACCAGTTGACAGATAAACAAATAACAGTAAATGCTTGTTAGCGATAACTTATTTTTTTTTATATAATTTACTGATATTTTCATATTTGAACAAATTATGATGTTATTTATCAATATTTTGTGAAGCAATTTGCAATGATTATATTATATTGTAATTTTACTTGTTTTTTTATAATAATTGGAAAATATTTGTTTTTCTGTTTGTTTGTGTATATGCTGAAGTTTAATTTTTGTATATTATAGCCGAAACTAGCAACAAAAATTGTTGCAATTTCTGTAAGATACTATGCAAGATTAAAAAGTTCTTAGTTAATTATTGAAACTAGTTCTAACTTTAGCATAGTATCATACGAGCCTTAGAATGCACTATTTCTGGTTAGCAAAACTAAATTTATAAATTTTTGTTCGAGCAGAATGCTAAGTTTATTTTATTTAAATTCGATAAATACACTTCAGAATTAGTATCTCATTCTAGCTTTTTTTGTGAAAATCGTCTCTAAAATTCATAAAGGACAGTTGGCAAACCTGTGAGGTAATTTCTCATTACCTACAAAATCAACGAGATCTGTATTACAATTATTATCGAATAAACCTAAAAACAATTATTTTTTGTTCTTTAAGGGAATTGGGAAAATGACCCTGTTACTTGACGTTGAAATGATACATTTCAACTTCTGTCTAGTTATAAATTTATGTTATAAGTTTTCCAACTATTTTGTACAAAACATTAGGAACAAATACACCTTTCGGATAGACCACAAAGGAATTCAAATTTTACAAATATGATTTTGGAACGTTGAAATTCTGACTTCAAGTGTATATAATGCCTTTAATGTTAAATAGTTCCAAAGCTACAACCAAAAGAAATTTTAGTGAAAAATCATTTTTGTCATGAAATATACTGTATAAGTTGCTATTTATAAAATATGTTCCGGTAAAATTATCAGTATAATACATAATATACAACACCATACTATAGAATAGGTAAGACATTGTGGAATACAATTAAAAAAAAATAGTGGCAACAGTAAAACGACCAACAGCTTTGTCAAAAACCTCCTATAAGAAAAAATTAACCTGAAACTTTTGTTATGGTCTGAGTTGCGCATTTTTCTGAATGAGGTTCATTTCCCTCTCTTTGAAGAATAAAAGATAAATAAAAGAAAATATCAAAAAAGGTGAAGAATTACAGGAATATGGATCAATATTAGAGCTTATTCTTTGAATTCTAGCAAATTAAAAAATCTTCATTTATTTAAAAACGTGCTCAACATACGAATAGCGTACTACAAGATTCGCAGAGACAAAATATTTTAGACATTAGCTGTTAACATGGTAAAGCACATTCAGATATACAATAGTATTTCACATTATACTCCCATTATTCTGAAGACAAATTTTTCGAACTTGTGAAAATTATTTAATAAATTAAAGCAAATGTTTACATTAATAATTAAAATCACCTACACTGTAAAAAAATTTCACTCAAAATTTACTCAATTTCCGTCCACACCCGATTGAGTGAAATTTTCACTCTATTAGTACAACTGAGTGAAACTATTGCATTATAAATGAGTGAATTTTACTCAAATCCAAGTTACTGCTAACTATCAATTGAGCGACTTTTTCCTCTATTCAGAGTATATAAAACCAATTTAGAGTTGACTTTTTCTGTAATATGATTTAAATTTAACTATTATTGAATAATTTTTTACTCAGACTTGGTTTTTAATTAACTAAATATTGAGTGCAAAATTAAATCACTCATAAATGATTAATTAGGATATACAGTATTGAAATTAATTCACTACGCGGGACCTCCGCGTAGTGAATTATATTCTTAGATAGGTATCGAAAATTATGCTGGGGCAATTCTGTATTATTATTTTGATCCTTCAATAAAGTTAGCTTGTTTTATAGTTTTAAGAAAACATTTTAATAAATACTTGCACTTACGATATTAACTGTAGATACGATAGTATCTACTATTTGAGATTCCAATAAATACGTCACCATATGGTGTATAAAATTCTAAATATTGTAAAATGTACATAAACATAGTAACCAAATTAACGCTGTCATAAAAATTNTAACTAAATATTGAGTGCAAAATTAAATCACTCATAAATGATTAATTAGGATATACAGTATTGAAATTAATTCACTACGCGGGTCTCCTCCTCTCCTGGTTTAAACCCGCCAGCAGACACCCGCCGCCGCCGGCATAGGCCTGTTCATCTGGCGATCAGGCGATCACACTTTTCTGGAGCATCTAACGGGCCCATGTCAACTGTGGTTGAGATTACAGAAGCAATATGTAAGTGGTGCCATCTTCACGACGCCACGATATGTCCACGAGGACATATACTCTGATTTCGGTACAAGTGCACCAAATACGAGTTTACGTGAAGAATTTATTTAAGGAGTACCTATATTTGAGTGAAAATACTCAGTTTTAGTTTAAATATAATCACAAATGAGTAAAATGTGATCATTTTACTAATAAAATTATGAAATAATCATAGTTTTCCAACCTTAAAAATAGCTTTGTCAAATATTTTGAACTATAAAAAGATACTTGATTTATTTTAGCTACTTTAAAATTCTTAGATAGGTATCGAAAATTATGCTGGGGCAATTCTGTATTATTATTTTGATCCTTCAATAAAGTTAGCTTGTTTTATAGTTTTAAGAAAACATTTTAATAAATACTTGCACTTACGATATTAACTGTAGATACGATAGTATCTACTATTTGAGATTCCAATAAATACGTCACCATATGGTGTATAAAATTCTAAATATTGTAAAATGTATATAAACAGTAACCAAATTAACGCTGTCATAAAAAATTGCTTCTGTGCAAGATTAGTCCGCAATAAAAAATGTTGATGGTCTCAATTTCATTACAAAATGCGGCGGAGCTAAATAATTCCAGTTCCATTAAGCCGAAAAATACCTCTCGGTATCGCCGAACTACGGAGGCACGAAACATCTCCCAACTTCCTACTCACAATATTGAACTTGCGTGACCACGAAGCCGAGCTGCATTGCGTAAGGGCCCCAGGCAATTGTTTGTAATTCGGGGATAAGAACCTTCCCCGAAGCTTCCTTAATCACAACTTGTAGCACAGAAATACGCCGGTAATGGTGTTGATCGTGTGTTTCATGAATATATATTCATTATTCAAT
>NW_019421593.1:0-723 GCF_000390285.2 Anoplophora glabripennis
CCCCCATGTACGATATTTTATATTCTTAATGATTTATTTTCGTTATGAATTTGATATGTGAATTGAGCTTTGTTTTGGTTACGACAGAGAACGGTCCTAGGACGGTTCAAATTAATTGACCATTCAGTTCATAAGAACATCTAAGCCAAGACATAATGATTAATGACAATACAGTAATACACCTGTGTAACTATTTTGAACTGTTCTAGAACTGTCCGTTGACAGAACCAAACCAAGCCTCTGGTAAACTATTAATACAAATTTAAATATGTATATATTAGCAACAGAAAATATAGAACTCTAGGTATTAGTAAAATTAGAAAGTTCCAAATCCCTCCCGCTTATGACTTTTCTTTCTATGCCCTTTCCTTACCCCTTTTCTCCCGCGCTAGCCTAAGGGCCACCTTAGCAAAGCACATCCCAGGCTGCATAGCCACACTACCCTACCCAACCATACCACACATAAACATGACACCACCCCCGGGGTTTACACAGACAAGCAGGCGAAGCAAGAAGAGCGCCAGAAGAAAGCGCCCTAGCCGGCAGGGCCCACCCAGGACAAAAGGAGGTCCCACAAAGCGCCTACACCGGCCGCATTTGCGGTCGGGGTAGACGACGGATGGGGCCCACCTACGAAGGCTGTCCAGGCCTACACGAGATGAGGCAGGATAAAGAGGGATAATCCCCCTCGATCCCAAATCATTGAGGCCAATTTCTAGCCAT
>NW_019421593.1:2373-4847 GCF_000390285.2 Anoplophora glabripennis
ATTATTATTGGTGTGATTAATATTCTCTGTTGAACCTTCTGTGAAACAAGATAGTTATAACATAATTAAAGTATCATTCAATGTAAAAGATAAGCACAATGTCGGAGTGTGTGCAGATTTATACATATGATAGGTAATAATATCCTATGCAGTTATGATACAACTCTAGCCGTTGTTCTTGAGTAATATAGTATTTAATATATTTTTTATGAAGTGCATATATGAAAATTTAATTTTTTATTATATAATAAATATTCAGATATACCTAGAAAATTATGAAAAATAATTCATATGTAATTGAAAATTTCAAAAGTACGTATTTGTTAGTTCATATTTCATTTCAAAATTTAATGTAAAGTTATGTGCGTTTCTAATTTGAAATTTTAGAACTGACCTGGTAATGTAATATAGTACCCCCTCGTATCTAAGACTTCAAAATGGCGACCTCCTTTATTAACAAGTTTGCGCATCTTGACGCTCATTCTCCCTACTCCATATCTCTGGTTGACGGGTATCTTTAAGTTCTATTTTCTATTCTATCACAGAATTTATAATCATATTCTGTGGCTCTATGAGTTATGACTAAAAAAAAATAGTTTTCCAAAATTATGAATTCAGAAATTGGCATATAAAAAGTAAAATTCAATGGGACTTCGTTTTAGTGTCTTTATATGTTAATTCTATTCATTCGGGAAAGTGTGAACGTTCCGTTTTTTAAAAACAGCTTTTCTCTCTCTATCTAATACGTACAAGATTGCAGAAAAATTGTGGACTGTCAATCTTTAGGAATTTTTGTTGCGTATTTAAAATCCGTCAATTTTAATCAAATTGCCGTTCGTATTAATCAGTTTAAGTAATTTAATTCATAATGCCTAGAGGTAAGTTCCTTTAACATTTTTTTTAGTTTGATGACATCATGGCCAACACCTTGCAATTAGACATATGAATGTTCACACGAATAAATTTTTAGGAAAATTTACAAATCACAAAGGTCGCAACCGCAGATTTACGAACCCAGAAGAACTGGAAGAAGAACGAAGGAGAGAAGAGCAAAAAAAGAAGTGGAGACAACAGCAGGGGGTTAGCAGCAGTGAGGAATCTGATGATGAGGCTACCGGTGATAAGAAAATTAGTGAAGAATCTGGCAGTGAATCAGAGGAGGAAAGTAGCGAAGAAGATGTAAGTCTAACAAAAAAATTGATAATTATTTACTCACCCTCCCCCTTTTCGATGGTGCTGGTCACGATTTTTGAAGTTATTTTTGTGAGGTCAAATCTAGTATTTGAAAGAACATTTTTTAAAATTCTAACATGGACATTTCACACAACACTACGCACAACTCACATTTTATGTAGCTTTCAGAAGATCTGTAATAAACAATCAACAATGTCCAAGAAACACATTTTCGCAAATTTCAAATAAAAACAAATACTAATTTGGCCACCCAAAGTTAATTTCATTACATGATGAATAACCATTTTTGTTACATAATTTTTTGAACGAGCTCTAAAAATTGAGTGTAATTCTTTAATTCTCGTACTGCTGATTAAAACGATTTTAATGATTAAGTACTAAATTATTTTTTTTAGAAGAAAGCAAAAGGTGTTTCTAATCTAATAGAAATAGAGAATCCAAATAGGGTACAAAAGAAAGTAAAGAAACTCTCTACTCTGAACACAACAGATCTAGAGAGCAAGCCACAGCTATCCAGGCGAGAGAGGGAAGAAATAGAGAGGCAACGGGCACAGGCCCATTACCAGAAGCTGCATGCGGAGGGCAAGACGGACCAGGCAAGGGCGGATCTTGCGCGGCTGGCGATCATCAAACAACAGAGAGAGGAAGCTAAGAAGAGAAGAGAAGCCGAACAGAAAGGTAAGTGAAGAATAGCTATTAACAACACTTTGTGCATTCATTTCCATGGTACATATTAAATGTAGCGTTGCCTACATATTGCCTATTTTCAGTGGTGTTGAATGAAGTTAATTTTATGTGGTCGAACTGCGCTTTTAACTCACGTGATGATTGTTTATCGTTAACTCTAATTTAAATTTGTATGGCATAAAAAATGTACTACATATGCAAAGTTTCATTTGAACGTTTGGAAAATATTAATCGGAGTTCAACATTGAACACCCTGTACATTAAAAACTAAGCAACATGTGACCTAATACAGTCTGTTTGATAAGAGCGTGTATGGCAGAACTTTGTCCTCGAAACCGTTATAGGGGAAATTTAACCTGAGCAGTTAGTGATACCCTTCCCCTCAGATGCTTTTTACAGAATGTCTCACTTGTCGTTTGACCCTGATCGCAGAATAACGTATTTTGCAATGTCTGCTGCGTACACATCACGTTACGGAGCCGTATTTCTGTGTTTACATTTGAAAGGACTGCAAATGTCGCTCGGAGCGGCCGCTAAGTACATGAAAAAGTTAGACATTTGTAAGTAAGTGGATGAAACGTTATTCCGACGTA
>NW_019421594.1:0-4768 GCF_000390285.2 Anoplophora glabripennis
AATATTGTAACTTGTTTAGTGCTTGTGAAAAAAATTGTTAAACAAATTTTATGTACCCCCTTTAAGGGGCTGTATCTTAACAAGGGATGCCCCAATGAAGTTTCTTTATATGAAAGATCCTATCTTTTTTTCGATGAGGAATCACCCCCTTAAATGTTTTACACTTATTTAGTTACACCCTGTATATATATATATCCGGCTATCAATACGACGGCTTTACAAAAACAAGTAATTTGGCAGCCACTGTAAATACAGAGAATATATATTATATATTTCAAATATATTAAAGAACCCCCTCCCAAAATCGTTATGGTGATTTGATGTACGAGACGCACTTCTTTTAAATTTCACAAATTGCTATCAATTTGACGACATTCAAAATTCAACGAATACGACGGCCAAATATATATTTATTTAAAAATTCATACCAATGACACGACCGTCTTCTGTATATATTGGATAATATGACGGCTAGCACTGTTGCCAGATGGTATGAGGAATTATAATGATTTAACATAATTTATTTAGGAGATATTCGCCTCCAAAAATTGGCTTGCAGTTATTTTGAACACGTTGAAGATTTTTAAAACGATTTAACAGTTATATTTATTACACTATTTAGGTTTATTACTATCTCTTTCATAGTATTTATTTTAGGTTTATTAGTAATTAGAGGTAAATTGGAACCAATGATACCTTGAATGAATAGATCGCATTTTTCTTTATAAAACCAAAAGGTTTACTGTAAAAATGCAAGAGTAAAGATAGTTTCTTAATGAAAGTTAGAATTAAATAAAGTTATTAGTTTAGAAATCGGCCGGCTGTCAAAAAATATTACATACATATAAAGGTAAGACGGGGGTGTCTGAATCGGGGGTTGTTCACCCCTTCCAGATTTCAGAGATATACAAGTTTTTTGAAACTTTAAGCCAATTTTTGGATGCGAAAAGAGGGAAAGCATTTTTATTGTTAATTTTACGAGAAAAAGTCATTCATGATTACAATTTTTGCTTGTCTTTAAAATACGGTTGACATGGAGAATTTTAATCTTTCATGTACAGGGTGTTCCAGAAAATCAATTAAAAAATATGAAAAATATACAAGAATAAACTGCCTTTGTTATTAACAATACAAAAATATGTTAATAAGGAAAGTAGAATTGAAACTTTGATATAAACGGAAATTAAAATATTTTAATTGTTCATTTTACGAGAAACTGGCATTCTTGATGTATCCATTCGCATCTTGTTATAATAAACATAATTTTAACTGTGAATATACAGAATGATGAAAGAATTAAGAAATTAAAATAATTTTAGAATATACAATGCCTTTGTTTTATTCACAAATAAAAAGTATAACATAACTTTCAATTTTAAACAACTTTCCTTAACTACTTTTTTATTGTTAAAAACAAAAACAGTTTATTCTTGAATCTTTTTCATATTTATTGATTTTTTGATCGCCCTGTACATGCAAAATTAAAGTTCTCCGTGCCAACCGTATTTTAAAGACAAGTAAAAATTTTAATCAAGAATTACTTTTTCTCGTAAAATGAACAATAAAAATGTTTTCCTTCTTTTCCACTCTAACCGTGGATACTGTAACGAAGTCGACTTAAAATTGGACCCAGAGTCTGAAATTCAAATAAAAAATATCGTGTTCCATTTAAAATAAGCTAGTTGATATCTACTTCCCGTATAACCGGAAGTGCCATTGTAAATATTTTGTTTCAACTCGCCAGTGTTGGAATCCACTAGAAATGAAAATTTAGATCTCTATGTCAATTCTGGTTTCCTAAATACATAGAATGCACGCTCGTTGTGGGACACACTGCATAGTTATTGAGGGAAGGCACTCACAGGTAAGTGATATCTTTTTAAATTACTTTGAACTATACAATATTTTTTTTATTTCCAGTTACACCGGAAAAGTAGAATTATTAAGTTGTAAGGAAAAGAAAAATAGACGAAGTAGTTTATACATATTATACTGTGGGACAAAAAGATGTATGCAAGGCAAAAGCGAAATTATAAGTTAGTAGTAAACAGGTAGGTACTGTAGGTAAGTTATTTTAAATTGAATTACAAATTTTTATTTTCAGGGACAGCGGGATAACCCAATTGAATTGAGTTAATTTTGATGGAGTAATTTTGAATATTATTAAGTCAGGACTAAGAAATAAGAAAATGTAGAAACTAATATTTGATTATTAAAGGCCATTTTAAATTATTTGTTCTTTTGTTATCATTTTTTACTGAAACAGTTTTAGAGAAACAAGGATTGATGAATAAAATTGAATTTTTTGCCTACTAACGGAAAGTTTTATATTACTTTTTCACACTGTAGATTAATGGCCGGTTTCTCCATCAGTATTCGATAGGTACATTTGTGTATTTCTAAAAGATAGTGTCCAGGATTAGTTCCAAGGAAATGTATTTTTTCTTAGGATGTTATCTTTTAAATTTACTAGATAATGATACTGAAGAACTGGCCATTAAAGAAATCACAGCAAGTGAAATAGAATTTATCGATATATCAAAAAATGTGTCATTTTATAATAGTCGCTGTCGTGGGTGCCATTAGATGATAAAAAAAAGGATAGTGATAAAAAATGTGTTATTCTGATGCCTGGAAACTATGCGGCTCAGGACCTATGAATTTTTTTCTTGCACTTGGCTAAAGAATATTCGTTAAAAGTTTATTGTCGAATATTACAACACTGTATTTTAGAACTAGGTGGAGCGAACTCGATATTTGAGTAACGACTATAATTATCGGCCCTAGCTTTTTCGAAAGGATTAAAATGAAACTACTTTGACTTGATATAAAAAGATTTTTTATTCTGGAGTAGAAAACAGATGGAACAGAAAATATTTTACAATTTTAAAATTTTTCTTTTACAGTATACCTACTTATTTGCATTTTCCGGTATATTTATTTTGAACATAAACCTTAATTTTCAACCAATCTTTTGTTTTGAATAACTCTTGATGTTGCTGAATTAGATCTTCACATTCTGCCCTTTTCGGTGGTTTTTTCTTTTTAATATGATTTGCGAAATATGATGTAACCACTTTCTTTTGTTCTTCTGTCCATTTTACTAATATCCGTCCTTTTTTCGGACACTTTAATTTTTCTGTATTAGAAGCAATGTCTTCAGAATTTCTGGTATATAGACCTTCACTATTGTTTGTTGCATCGTACTCAATTGGTTCATTTCTCTAGTTTCTATATCTTCTATTTCATTTGTTTCTGCAAAAAGATCGTCTTCCATGTTAATATTAATTTCGTCTAGTGTCTTGCCCTTAAAATTTCCAATTTCACCCTTTTCCATCAAGAGTAATATTTTCGCAATATTTGAGGTCTGATAAACATCATCTGGTATTCTGTATGATTGACAATGGATGCCTACCGTGTGACCCATGAACGTTGCTAATTGTTCTAAATCTGATTCGGACATGTTGAAAACTTGCGATAATGTAGCCAAATGCTTTCGTAATTTTGTGCATGTTAATCCTTGCGGATTTTTTGCTCCACAAGACGATGCATATTTTTGTATTATCTTGTATCCAGTAACTGGTTGTAGAGAATTTATATTCGGAAACAAATACGAATTAGGTTTGTTCAAAAACTGAGACCTATATTTTATTAACAAATCTATATGTTCTTGGACATCTGTACTAAATAACACAGGTACACCACGACCTCGTTTCCCCCGAATAACGAGTCGTTTAAATCTTTTCATTAAAATTTTTTCAGTTGCTGAAATTGCGCCTTCAAACTTCGTAATTTTGTTTATTCGTAGAATAATATTGGTAAGATTTTAGCAGAAGCCTTTGTAGTTCCCCGGGCCTTTTTCGGTTTAGCAAAATGACTCTGCAGTACACAGTTGCAATTAAAATTTTGTACTCATTTTCTGATGCAGATGATGTTACCAGTTTTGCTGCTGCTTGGTTTCCTTTGTCAACTAGGTAGTCTTTAAGAAGTTTTAAATCACTCGCTAGGGGTATGATAGTTACCTTGTTCCATTTATTCATATTTAAAGTGTTCATGGCCTGGGTCGAAACTTCAAATCTCCAGTTTTCATTAATTAAGTGAATTAACGTTTTCACGTCAGCTTCTATACTCGCACTAGACACATTTCCATATATGTCTTTTTTTTCAAAGCACACAAAATGATGATATCACAACATTGCTTTAAAGATGTGCTTATATTCATGGCATATGTTGCAGATTTATACGATTCTGTTTGATTATCATAATTAGCAACTTTTTTTGTTGCTTGTACTATTAAATCAAAATTTTCCGGTCTAAGAATTTCAAATAAATCTTTGTATCTAGAATCCATCTTTTTCGCCTCGATGACCAATCGGGCCAATTCTCTCATTTTTCTCGATACAACATTAATGAAATGGACTTCTCTATGGAGTTTTAAATACCGTGCGCCGAAAGCACAAATCAGTTTATCCACTTTTGCTGTGAGTGATATAGAATCTGGTCTCATTCTGGGGAACACTTTGGTATTTAATTCTTCATCAATTTTTAAATATTTGATCATGAAATTCTGGGAGTAGTATAGCAGTGGGGATTCCAGACCACTTCAAGGTCACCACCGGGCTGCCGCCATCCGAAGCTAGCACCAGGTCTCCAGCAGCAGCTCCATGGTCACGCTGAAGAAGTGTCAGTGGGGTGCGGGGGTGGGGTATCTGGAATGCAGAAGAAGAAGCCGAGGTCCGTCATCGGCAATGACCACCAGGAGGTCGGC
>NW_019421595.1:0-4755 GCF_000390285.2 Anoplophora glabripennis
CTACAGAAATGTATCAAATGAGTTTATTGCAGACAATACATTATCTGTAGCTATTAAATTTGATATATTCAGACACACCTATAAACTGACTACGTGGCACATTTAATTTATAACAGATGCAAAATCCGTCGACAGATGGCCATGGGGCATCCACCTACACTTTGAAGAGTCTACCGTCGGAAACAGGGGCAATACAGCTGATGCTAACGGAAAAGGGTTCTCATTACGTTTATCAACTTTATAATGACAATGAAAACTCGTTGATAAAACCCCTTTCTTGCCTTTAATTATGTTATAAAGTGAAAGCGAGCATATGTCAGACTCGAACGTTGAATATCCATTTTGTAGTGATCGACACAAAGATGTGTAACAAAAGTTAGGAATGTTGAACGTGGAACAAACACAAATAAATATTGCAAAAAACGCCAATACAGATTTTTATTTTTCAAGTTGTTTAGAGTTTGTTTGTTAACAATCTCGTTAAATTTAACGTTTAATTGTTTTTAAATAATGATTCCAAGGTCTTTTTTTGTTGGCAGCTTCCAGTCTTTCCATGAGAACTTGGCTTTGACTGACATTGCAGCCGCTACATATTATACTCAGATGAAATTTTATAAAAATACGATAGAACCCTTTAGCCCAATGGCAACTATAATAAAATAATAAAACCTAAACCGGCCTAAATTATTTTAACGTCATAGTTGTCGATAATATCACCTTCATATTTCTGAATCTATAAGTACATTCAATATAAATTTATTGTCTTATACATCAGTCTAAATTCAAGCAGTGAGCAATTTGAAAATATGTATACCTTCAGTTTGGTAAAATCGGTTACGATATTCAACATGGCTTTGTTCCCAAACGTTTAACATCTACTAGTCTTTGTTGATTGAGCATATACGTTATATGAGTATATAATCATCATAATATTTGAGGCGTTTGAAAAAGGAACGCAAATAGATGCGATTTACACCGACCTTCAAGTTGACCACGATATACTGCCAAACATATTATGCCTATAAAGCTAATTTATTTCCTACATACATTTTCAGTAAAATATAATGGTATCACTTAAAATGAATATAAAGTTTATTCCGGTATGCTCCAAGGTTCGAACTTGGGGCCGTTACCGTTTCTTTACTTTATTAATGACCTACCAAATATCATGCGTCATTCAAGATGTCGTATATTTGCAGATAAATTGGAAATGTATAGAATAATTCTTACTGAAAATTTATTTTCTTGCAATGATTGCCGCTGGGTAATCGTTTTCTTTGTAGAGATCTATGACTGGAATTTGAAATAAATACATTGGGTAACAGACGTATTATAGCAACTTTAACATTCGGTTATAAAATTTGCTACATAGTTTCAATTTGTTGGCTTTGTTTCAGTTTAACGGTTCTCCTAGTTATGTCCCACATATTGTGATGTTTCATTTGATGAATCTGGTTTTGGCTAATACCGTTGACTTTACACGTAGGTATTCGATATCTTTAAAAGATGTTAGTAATATTTTCGCCATTAACTAACTGTTGACACTGATATTCTCACTGATTATATTTTGGGGTTTCCTAGTTTTCTTTTGTTTTTTGTTTATAATTTTGTTTTCTCTATTTAACTTGTTAGTTTTATATACCAGGAAAATTTGTACATTAACTTCATTCGTATGTTAAAAATACTTTGTAACTACTTCGTCTTCAGTGTAATTGTACAATTTGCCTCTTCGAGAAATAAATACAATGATATAACGAATTTAATTGTACTATTTTGCACCGACGTTCATGTATTCGCATCAATAAAGTGTGAATGATGGTCACTATCGCCAATAATCGTACATTTGGGCTGTCAGTATAGGTCCTGAGTTATTGTAAATGATAGGGTTCCAAGCTGTTATTTATTCCCTCGAAAATTTACGAGACTTAAACTTATGAATAAAACATCGTAATATTTTGATTTATTCTTTCTTGATACACAATTTGTGAGGTCAAGTACACCAACTGGAGAAGAGGTTAAATGGGAAATATTAAGCGGTGTAACTATCGCCTATAATGACGTGTAATATTTACATAAAGCAGCACAGTTACATATACCGCCGCAAGTGTACAGAGGTATATTCGGCAGGGTCAAGGACAAAACGTGTATAATATTTGAGTTTCTGTTTATGGTCCTAATGCCAAAAGTGAAAGATTGTCTTTTTCGTCGGGAATACAAAGGACATTTATTTTATGACAATCTACTTTGAAAGAGACATACAGTATGTCCGCAGATTGAGTTTACATGAGGACAAATGGATCAAAAAGTGAAAGATAGAAAAAACGCATTATTGATAGAAGTTTGTGCTTCAAAATGGATAAGAGTCACATTATCAAAAATTTAATTTAAGCATTCCCTAGCACATCTCTAATCACAGTACCTACTGATTCCTAAAATAATAATTACAATTAAGGACATACTTGTCATTGTCTTTGTTTAATGAAGTAATTATTTAATGCAAAATAAGTAAATTAAGTAAATTTAAAATATAAAACAAGAAATCATAGATTCCAAAAGCTTGGCCTCAATACATAATTTTAATTCTGAACGATAATTTTCAATAAAATGGGTATCTCCCAATTTTAAAAATAATAGTACTTGTGCTCTGTTGTACGTAGTAGGAAAGTGTCATTTAAAAGACATATCAGAAATTAAAAATAATGCACCTGAGATGCCATTAATATGTTACTTGAAAAAACTCATATGCTAATTATCTGGCATTGCATTTTTTAAGTAATGGTTTATTCTACTGATTAACAGTTTATTGCATCTTGTCCTTCAACTCAACTTTACTCTCCATTACTTCAGATAAATGAAATCGAAGATATTGATTGAGTTCCAACCTGAGAAAATATTAAGCAATTCAATGACTGACTGCATTGACGGAGCCGCTGGCCACTCCCATTGTGGGAACATTATACAAATTGAGTTTCAGATACGCTAGAGAGTAATATAGAAACTCCACACAAGCAATTACTTTTCTACTAATGTGGTTAACTATGTCAAATACGAGAGTGAAATTTTGAACATTTTGGACGGTAATGCGCGTGGAATAGTATGTTAAGTTCCATGTTAGTTAAATATCGTTTGTTTGTTTACATTTCCAAATAGGTATGTATGGCACATAATGTTTTCATAGCTGCAAGTCAAAAGTCGTCCCAAATAAATTATGAACTCCCACATACGATAATTTTATATATAAAAAGACGAATAGTCATTGAATAAAATGAAAGTAAAAACGTTTTCAAAACGTAGACTAAGTGTTTTTTGCGCGATCAGGTAATTTGACACTTTTACGGATTTGTTGGGACATTTGTAAGTGATGTTTACAAATTAGCGATTAGCTCAGAAGGCGGCAAGTAAACTAATAAACGTAGAATTTAAAAAATCCATTTTTATTATAGGCAAAATTAAAATTACAATTTAGACAATTATTAAAGTTTATTGGAGCAATAGAATTCGGGTTTAAAACGCGTTCTCTTCTGATGGTGCTATAGTTGCTTCACATTTTGTAGTAACACTCTAGGCTGCGATATCACTTTCTGTCGCCGTAGAATTTCCTTGATAATTTCTATATAAAATCTTGTTTGGAAATTGATTTTTATTTTCCACACAGTCTTCGATATATCCCTCAGCTGCAGAGGACGAACACCACCCACCGTGCCTTTTAAGGCCTAAAGTATCTATTCATTGGTTTGCCAGATTAGTGGCAGAATTTAGTAGTCAGTTCATAAGCTTTCTGAAGACATTATGTTTTCATTTATTGAAACAAAATACGAATGCATTACCTTTTCTGATATCTCTCTTTGGACTTCTCGGGGATTATGGCAGAACATCTTACTTGCCAAGCGCTTTCCAGGTCTGAATCGTCCCTTTCTTGAATAATAAGTTGCAAGAAACTTAAATTGAGACAAAAATATTATCTTGGAGAAATTTTTTTGTTGCCCACGTTATTAACTGATGTAAATATACAGGCTCATATTATCAACCGGCTATTCACAATTAGTTTTGTCACAATTGGTTTTTATTTCATGACGGCTATTAAAAATAATTCTCTCCCAATATTTAGTGAACCAATACTTAGTGAACATTTTAATGCTCACCACATAATTCTATAAAATTATCTTCACTAATAGTTTTTTATGAACATGAACTGTCCCAATCTTCAGATTCTTTTCCGTCTCCTATCAACAAACCTACCACGTCGCAGTCATCATATTATGACGTAAGTAGTACATCTTCGATGTCAACTTTGAATACTAGGTATAATGAAAAGTATGAAGAATGAATATATAAACATTTTAGTAATGATACCTAAAGAAAGAAAAAATAAAATATGTATGAAGTTAGGCAGCTTTCCTTCATTTCCAAAAAACAAAAAAAAAAGATAATTCGCAGAAGATAAACAGTACACCCAAGCTACAGAAAAATAAAATTGTGTATCATGTATTAAAAAACTTTTTGAATGTGAACATATTTAAAAATATGCATAAGAACTTGTGGGGACTGTATGTGAAAAGTATATCGTTGTAAAAATAAATCATGAAGTGAAATCTACTAAAATACAAATATTAAATAAACTAATTACTTAAAGGACAATAAATATATTTAAATTATTTTGTAGGTATTGTTAAAAACTAATATTTGGTTTACTTTTAAAATTAAAGATTTAGGTAAAACTGATTAAAATAACTTTAATATTTTCGACCTGAATAC
>NW_019421596.1:0-4755 GCF_000390285.2 Anoplophora glabripennis
TTTTTCTGACCTCAAAAAACAGCTTGAAACTATGAAACCCAACAATATCAACCCTTAAACCATATAACCCTATACTTTCATGACTCAATAACCTTGAGATCGATAACCTATAACTCTATAACCCATAACCTGAAAATCTATAACCTCAAAACTCATAAATCTCAAATCCCAATAAACTGCAAACACAAAATGAGCAAAAATAAATACAAAAAACTTACACGCGAAACTATTATTTTACTAAATTATTTTTCCCCTGTTTTCTAAAATAGTGCCTGATAAAATACGATGTAAATGGAAAATAATATAAAATTTTTAACAATGTATAATTATCTGCAATTTCCTGAGATTTTGAAAATAACCCTTCATTTTCTGTTTTTCTGCAAATTGCTTTACCGTAAATATTTCATAGTAAAAAATTATTCAGCTTGTTTTTCTTCTTTTTTTTTCTTTAAGTATAAAAATTTTCCTTTTCAACCTTTATATCAATTTGAACATTTTATTGACATATATGAAAAATCCTCAGTGGAAAGGAAGAACCGCGAGAAATAGTGTTATCATCCCAAGAATCGTCTTTTATAAAATAGTAGAACTAGTGACTTGTTCATCATTCACTGGTATAGTATATTTATCAGTAACACATTTATCGCCATTCAATGATATACAGGGTATTCAGAAAGTAGTGACCCATCTCTTGAATTTGGGTACGATTTGCAAAAATAACGTCACAAGTCTATATTTTTTTATCCAACACTTGTATATACGTAAAATACTATAATTTATTTGGTTTTAAAGGAATAATGTGGACTCAGTTATAAGTCATAAGTCACTAGTGAGTTATGAAACCCTTGGTTACAGACACAATTTAGATTGATACTCGCATCCTTTGTAATATTTAATACATACATTTCGTTAAATTACTTTTTCTGACATTGACAACTTGAAATTTTAAGTTAATTTTATTTATTATTAAAATTCTATGAAAGTGTTGGATGAAATTTTGTATGGCACTCATGTGTTACTTGGAAAAATTAGCTAAACATTTCCCAGCGTGACTTATACAGTGTAGGAAAGTACCGATGGTCTATCAGAAGTTACGTGAGAGCGATAAAGTAAGCCATAGAAATCCATGTGATAGACAAGGATGGCTATAATGAAGGCGTCTAATAGTCAACGCCCATTTCGCCTTTCCACAAATAAGAAGTGAATCTTATTTGTGGAAGGGCGAAACGGGCGGAGACTATGAGAGGCCTTCATTATAGCCATCCTTCTCTATCGCATGGATTTCTATGGCTTACTTTATTGCTCTCACGTAACTTCAGATAGACCATCGGTACTTTCCTACCCTGTATATAACACACTAGTACCATAAATAACTATTATTCGAGTTATAGATGTAGAGTTATTAGGTCTTGGAGTAGAGACTTGAAAATCGATTTTACGCTATAACTTTTCTCTTTTTCATTTAATTTTGATTATTTTAGGGTGAAGGCTAGGTTATCTGAAGTTATTTGTCTGATGATAATATGGTGTATTTATTTTTCGACGCGTTTATCTCTAAAAGTGATTATTAAAGTGAAAAATTAGTCTTTTTCACTGAATCTTAAAAACGGCGATAAAAATTAAAAAGCAAGCCTATACTCTTTTTTGAGAGCCAAAATTGCTGAGGGTGCTTTTCGGAGAGCCCAAAGTAGCTATCAATAAATAAGTAAATTCAGTGCGTTAGTAGATATAACGCTAATATAGCTTTTGTTAAAAAATTATCCAAAATTAATGAGAAACAGAAAAAAAACTAACAAATATTTTTAAAAAATATATACAAACTTCTGACGTTATTTTTATCAACCCAAATCAGATCAAACTATCGTACATCTTCTGAATACCCTGTATACGTTCCGCTTGTTATATACAGTGTACAAATCCATATAACCTTTGTTATATCCCAAAATTCATATAACCGTAACAATTTTTCAATCTGAACCCACAAATGGAAAAATGCGAAATTATGTCAGAACAGTTGAATTATAATTAGGACCGCTCAAGAATATACAGGGTGTTTCTTTCTACCCGGTCTCATTGTCGGTCATTTCTACCAAAATACCGAATTTGATAGGCAGCACACTGAGCAAGTGTGCCATGCAGGATTTTGTTAAAACAGTTGATATGAACTCACTTAAATTTAATTTACGTTTTTATGTTCACAAACAATTTTCTAGTTTTTCAAGTGTTTCCTATTCACCCTGTCCTAATGAGTAGAAAGTTTGCTTAGGTTCCATTCTCTGTTTTTAAACAAACCAAATATTTGCCTTTTTTAAATGTAAATCAGTCACACCATCATTTAAAGAATTTTTGAAACTATTGTGAAGATTCCAAAATTAATTGAGATCCTGGTTTCAATATACTCAAAAATCTTGTTAATTGGTCAATAAAAATTCAGTTAGTTTAACGTTTTAATTAAGAAAATCCTAAATCGGAAAATTTCGTATCTAGAAAAAATTATTACTTTCATTATTAGCGAAGCTGTAAGAAAATTTTAACTAACTCGCTTATATTAGTAAAAAAAAATTCATATGCGGATTTCATTGGTCACTCTAGTATATTTTCTGTTTTGGGTTGAATTTAATGGAATAGTCACAACGACAAAGAAATTTACAGAAATATTTGGGTATCTCCAAAAGCATAGACAACGTATTTAATATTTTTTCAAGGACTAATAATCTCTATTATAACCGTATCAAAGTTGTTCCTCACGCCCAATGTTTTCAAAACTCTGTAAATAAGAAAGTTAATTACAACATAAAATAAATTTCTCCTTTGATTAAACTTAAAACTACAACACATTTCTCTTTCACTATTTGTATAATCCTACCACGCTCTCATATATGTTACGGAAATCTGGCTATCCGAACCGGCTGTTCCAAAGTTTCCTCCAATGCCTATATAACTCGTTTAATATTCAAATCATGTTTATCAACAAAATCCGCTTCACTGGAGCTTTTGTTTATTATTTGAGAAAAGTCATCAGAACGCTTCCGGTAAGAGAAGAGCAACCACGCAAACTTATAAATGAGTATGTATATGTTTCGGACCTGAGGGAAAACATGAGTGAGGAAGATTTCTATGAAAAATTCAACGTGCACGCTGGAAAAGTCTCAGTACTATTATTTTCTCATGTTTACTGGAGACGTCAATATGAAAATACGGGACGATATACTTTATATGCGTTTACGGCAAATTGTAGTATAATAAAAAAAACGACAATATGTTTTTCTAGTATTCTGTTTATATTGAATTTTATTACCTCCTTTCTATAAAAAAAGGCAGCAGGAATGATCAATACTTTTTTTATTTTGCATCTTAAAAATCTGAAATTTACAAAGACGCGAGCTAATGTAATTACCTTTCGATCCTTTTTTGCCGAATTTCGATATCTTGACCTGGGCAGAAGATATACGCGCTCGTGTTTTCGATTTTATAATTTTGCAATAGGCCGCCATTTTGAAATTGGGGGTCCGGATTGCGGGTATTTGTTGAGCACCCCAACAGTTATCTTTTCCTGTAGTCTCATCCAATTTCAGCCAAATTCGTTCTTTTTATTTAATGCTGAAAATTTTGTACTTTTTTTTCACCGCTAATTTTCCAATATTTTGCCAGCTTTCGCAAAGGCCTATCCTTGTAGCAAATTTCCTCAGGAACAAAATCGATAAGTATACCTCATGTCGATTAGAGGCTTATTTTCGGAGATATAAGCGAAAAACTGAAGAAAGAGCAATTTTTTCTTTTGTTATAAACAATATGACGCTGACCTCTACAAATACACAAATTTAGGCTTTTAATCTGTATATTCTTTACTTAATTTTAAGCCCATAAAATTCGACATAGGCCCGATTGTCGCAAAAGTTGCCAAATTAAGATAAATACACAGGACATGTTTCCGTCGATCTTCTGCGGTCAATGCTGGGGCAGATTTAATTGGATTAAAGAGACATGGGGGGGGGTGAAAATCTTCAAACATTTCCGAGTGATATATAGAAGAATCTTTTACAAATAAACTAGACACAGATATAATATTTAGAGGGGGGAAAGACATTTGCTAATAGTAATAATATTGTCGAAGAAGAAATAAATTAGCACCAATAATATCGCCAACTTTTCGAGTAAAGTTCGGCTATGTTTAATAGTTGTACAAACTGCAGCAGTGCAACATAACTATAAATATAACAAATTAGTTATAATAAACAGTTAAGTGGGAAATACGTTCAATAAATGTTATATTTACTAAATAATACATGTTTGATGTGAGTTGGTTTGTCTGAGTGCATTTACTGTATAAAACATAGATTAAAAAAACGGTACGGGATAGTTAACTTTCTCGGCCTTTTCCGTTTTGTTTGGCCTTTCCCGTACTGTTTGCTGATAGTTGCTTAGCAACGATCTAAAATACTAGAATTCGGTATTATGGGGTTTGAAATTGAGTCGAAAAAGTACACATTTCCGAACGATTTCCGAAAAATATATTTTAATAACGTTCATAAAAGTTTTTGTTGTGAATTCGTTTGTACCTGATTTTTGAAAGAGTTTAGGATAGTCAATCGTTTTTCTCAAAAATGGTGCATTTTCAACAACTGTAAAAATACCCATATTGTTGCAAGTGGGTAAATGGCAATAAAACCAGTTCTTGATTTTAAAAGTTAGATAGCCGCTATTAGGTATATTAGTAAACTATTCGAACAGAACACTTAACAGAAAGGTTACATA
>NW_019421597.1:0-3122 GCF_000390285.2 Anoplophora glabripennis
TTCTTAAGTGTCCATGAATGTGAATTTCTGGTATTCGTAATTCCATCTCTATTAAACGTGGCTTCATCCGTAAACATAATTTGTCCACGAAGCTGGGGGTTCCTATTACGTGGTACAGTAAAAAATCGCACAGCTTGGTAAATAAATCGTACAGTGTTCCTAGCAACCGCCTAGCAACGGTCAATACAAACATTATTGTATTGACCGTTGCTAGGCGGTCGCTTGGAAAACTGCGATTTTTTTACCGTACGTAATAGGAATCTTACATTGATCGCAGACTGTGTGTTTTTAAGTATTTACAGTAGTGGTCGTAGGTAAAATTAAAAATAATATATTTGTAATACCATGTTTATGAAGCTTACATAGAAAATATAATAGTGTACTGCTAATACTGATACTCCCCCTGAAATATCTTCAATGCAACAGGATTTTCCGAAAAACAGGTCGATTTTGCTTTTAAGGGGGACATCTTTTGATCATAAATTCATTGATGTAGTGGCACATAATTTTAAAAGTATTTCAATTCCTTTTACAAACATGCTGAAATTTTTTTGTTCTGCCTTAAAATTAATGTAAAAAACCTGTTGGAAGTGTCGGTGAAATAAATCGAAAAAAAAAAGTTTTCAAACAAGTTTTACCCATTTACTTCCATTCAGTGATAAAACCTTTGTTCAACATTTTCCCGAATATTTTGTAGCATTTCAGGGGTTATTTCATTACATGCTGCTTCGGTGGCGATGATCTAAAGAGGTAGGCTGTAGGTTTCGTTTTATAAATAACACTTTTTAAATGACCCTACAAGAAAAAGTCCAATCAATGGTGTTACATCAGGCGATCTTGGAGGCCACTCAGTGAAACCCTTTCTACCAATCCAGTGTTCGTAAGAACGTTGATTCAAAAAGTCACGTACATCAGCTGCATAGTGCGGCGGAGCACCATCCTGTTGAAAAAATACATCATTCTTTGGGATCTGATCGTCGTTTTCAAGAATCTTCATAATGCGAGGGTCCTGAAGCAAATTGAAGTAAAATTCACCCATCAAGTTATCAAGTAGAAAAAATGGACCAACAATATTATTTCCCAAAATCCCAGCCCATACATTCAACTTTTCTGGATACTATGAATGTTGTTCTCTTATAACTTCAGGATTTGAATCACTCCAGTATTTGCAATTAAATTCATTAAAAATTCTTGCAGTTACCCGAGCCATTTCATTATTTCGAAAATAGAGAGTGACAATTTTAATTCTCTTTGCAGTGGTGTAAACCATAGTAATTTGAATCGTCTGCTTCAAAATAGCGAATAATAACAAGTCAATGGATTTCACTACCTAGACAATTATTGTGATTGATGTAAAATCGGAACAAAATTACATGTACAATTCTTTCAAAACTTTAATGATAAACCTCATTTTTACAGTTTTTTTTATTACTATTTTATAGTCCAGTTGGACGCGACTTTTTGTTTCGGCAAGCTGAATTTATCACTATAGATGTTAAATATTATGTACAATAACATATTAGTCTCCACAATCATAAAAATGGGGAGAAGATTGTTTGCAGGGTGGTTAATTGTACCTATAATTTTTACGTAAATTCACGTTTTTCACTTATAACTTTGTTCCATTAATTTCCACGAGAAAATAGTAAAGTACTTTTTTTGACATACTAGCCATCGAGCGTCAAAAAATATTGGTTAGATCAAAAGTTATAAACAGAAGAAGTTTATTTATGATTTTTGAATTAAACATTTATAAACTGCGTTATTATTACAAGTTATGGCCTTATAAACAAATTAACTAATTATTATTAGTCTGGACGATCCCGAGGATCTTCCACAATCGCACTGATTTTTTTCATGGTAGATTTCATAATAATACACTGAAATCTATCATTTTTATTTTAATTTCAAATTTGCAACCTGGAATTTTTTTTTATTTTTTAGCCTTAGTTGCAAAATGACGACGCACGAGCGTGATATAATTATATATTATTACATATTCGGAAAGCTATATGAATAGTGCTTTAAGTTAAAAAAAAATCATCAATATTCGTTGAAAAACAACGGATATTGTTCAAAGAACACATATTGTAAACAGATTTATTTTGACGCTTCACAACCTCTTTAGACCTATGTAAATAAAGATTTTATTATGAATATTATTATTCTCGGTGTTTTTAAAAGTAGCACTATGATATTAATGAATCTAGAATTAACAATAAGATGACAATTTAACATACCTTTATCTAAAGTAGCTTCGGTTATTATTATTAAAATGTAACATAAGTGGGACGGTATCTTCATAACTCAATGCTTTTTCTTTAAAACCGGTTATTCTATAGATAACACATAACTACACCTTTTCTACCTCAAAAAATATGAAAATCTTATAAACAACCATAAAAGATCGAAAAGTAGGACTATAAATCTTTTAGGGGCTAAAACTGCCGAAGGTACTCTGCCCCCAAGCGTTTAAAGTAGCTATTTATCTTTAAGTTAGATACATTAACATAAATAATTGGTTCAAATAACTTGGCCTGGCAGTGTCCCGTAATTTTTCAATCATCCCTAATTCCTTATTAACTACATTTTAATAGCACTATTAAAATAATTTTAAGAAAAATATTTATGTAGAGAAAATGTATAAAAATTCTTTAATTTTCGACAAACAGAAGTTTTAAGTTTTCAAAAAGTATGATTTTTCATACCAGCTAAATTAATTCAATTACCAATTAAAAATTTGGTACACAGCAATTGATTACTTGAATATAAATACCGAGCCCTTCGAAATAGCAATTGCTTCATGTTTAAGTTTCAAGTCGTAGTCATGTCAGAAAATAAAAATAAAACGTTAAATATTTTTTAATAAATCTACTTATTATACCAGGATTTATATGTCTACAGGGATGGCCAAAAGTACGGAATAAAATTCATATCTTTTGAACGAGTGAATTTTTTTTAAAACGCCGAAACACGTTAACTGATTTTGATTTTTTCCCATCTTTCGGTTATATAATAATTAATTTTTATTCAACCCCCTAACCCCCAGCTACCCCTACTTTTTTTTTAAATGGAAACATAAGGCATGAGGGGGCTCGTTGAAAAGCTTATAGAAAACCGAA
>NW_019421597.1:4481-4909 GCF_000390285.2 Anoplophora glabripennis
CAAAGTCTGTACTGTACCGTGTTCCTCAAATTTGTGAAATATCTTACTAACTGTCCCTTGCGAGATTTGGTTTTCGGAATATTTCGCATTAAATAAATCGCGCACTTCAGCCTGACTTCTTATTTTGTCTTCACATCCAAGCAATATCAAAATTTAGATGCGTGGCCTTTCCAACAATACCATTGCAATTCAGTAAATAAATTGATTTTGACACAATAGTAACGTTTCGAACTCCAGTTTACAACTAAAGCGAAAAATTAACCAGAAAGCCTGGCAAGTAAGAGGTGCCAAAAAAACGCAGCACAAAAAATATATCTTTTTTGCGTTAGCAGCTATAGGTACAGTTTCAAATTCTTTATTTTATTCTGTGCAAATTCATGGAGGATAACACTGAAGATAATTAAATTTTATTTCACTTGTTAAGTAGG
>NW_019421598.1:0-1690 GCF_000390285.2 Anoplophora glabripennis
AATTAGAGAATGTTCGAAGCACAACATTCAATAGTTTTTTGGGTATTTCTGGTATTTTTGGTTGATGGCTTTTGACGACAATCATGGTTTCGTTGTAGATTTTCAGGAAATCTTCAAAACGTGTAAAAATTTTCGCGCCTTCCTGCCAGATTGGTGACGTTTTAATAGTTTATCACCTGCCCTGTTAGCATAGTCTGGTATAGTCTTTCCGAAGTCAGTTGAACATGCAAAAAAACATGTGGTAATAAAATTTTATGAGTTTCATAGGCGTCCCTAAAAAAATTTTCTGGTAAAAAGGTAAAAAATTATAATAAATTTGTATATAATGTGTACAAAATTTCTATTATATGTTCATTTGGCCAATTACATATTTTGATTATTTATGTCCTCAAACAATTTACATGAATCGCACCAAATTCCGCATTGCTGCACTGCACTGCTGTGCAATTTATCAACCACTTGTCATCTGCTGTGATTTATTGTCCAGTAGCCCAATGCAACTGTGATCGTTTTCCTTTGCCCGCGCTCGCATTCTTCAACTGAGCGTATACATTTCTATCGCCTCCACGTTTAGTTGGACCAGACCTGTATATGGGTATGGCCAAATAAATATGGAAAGAAGTTTGTCAAATATTTCGATGCCGAATTGCTGCGTCAGCGACCGAACCTGGTACATACTATCAATCTGTTGGTGCTTCAATTAACATCGGAAAGACTATATGGCTGATATGACTTTTGGCGGCAATCGTGACTTCGTGCGAAGCTCTTTGGAAGATTATCTATTTCTATTCGAAACATTGGTGAATTTCGAACAAGATTAAAAGTAACAAGCTTTCGATTTACGTGGTATATCTACTTTGAATACATTTTAACTAAATAGTGACACTAAATTTATTTTAACGTGGGAACAAATCCTATTGCCGCCCTGCGATTATTGTAAAAGTATAATGAAGATCTTCCTCCGCGATTCGATTCGATCCTCCGATCCGTTTCGAGTAGACGGTTCGCGGTTGTACGACAGAGAAAAACTTCCCGGAGGGCTAATTAAGTCGTTATTTCGAAAACCGAGGCCGACGCGCGCGCTGCCTGTCGGTCAAGGCCTTCCTCTCATCAATAATTTGTAGGTGACGCGTGTGAATGAAAGGTTCGAGCCTTTTTGCGGCCCGCGTTTTTGCAAATTGACTTACAAGAATGTATTAAGTACAACGGCGGGGGAAGATTGATTGGGCTTGGGTTTTAAAATGACGCCAGATCGATGTTCCTTTAATTTAGCGGGGTCAGGTGTTTGTTTTCCTGGAAGTATACAGTGTGTGGTCCGGAGTTTCTTTTTTTAATGAAGTAGTATTGTCGGATATATAAAAATTTAGTTTACTCTATACAGGGTGTCCCATTTTAATGTCCCACCCCAAATATCTCGAAACCCGAGCAGAATGAAGAAAAATGTCATAGACAAAAGTTGTAGGGTTCGGAGGGGGACATACGATGGTGACCTTGAAAATGACCTTGAAGTCGATTTTCAAGGTCAAACGAGGGTCAACTTCGATTTTTCAAATGAAAACCCCTATTTTTTATTGCAGGATCGTATTCTACGGAAAAAAATACAAACTTTTTGCAGGAAACTTTTTTTTCGAAAATGCATTTTTTTCCGAGTTTTTCACGAATTTCGTTCGTCATGTTGTTTGAAGTGTCA
>NW_019421598.1:2639-4757 GCF_000390285.2 Anoplophora glabripennis
CCCCCCCTCCTGATGTGACGTCACACATTTTTTAAATTTAGGCATGTATTTAAAAATAATCGAGAGAAAACAGCTATTTTCATTTTTTACTTTTTTTTATTAAATAATCTAATAAAATCAATATAAAGTCCAATATTTCAGATAGCGAGAATGCTAAATTATTAATAAATATAGATCAAGTTCGTAGATTTTTATAGTTTTTTATTCACATCTAAATTTCGCGTTTTAGTATTTTAAATTTTAACATGTGTCACAAAACTTTTGACCCCCCCTGCCCCTTGTCACACATTGTCACATTCCGGTGATACCCTCCCTCCCCATTTACGTGTGACGTAATTTATGGATGACCCCTAAGTCGAAAAACTAAAAAAAAATACTTTTCGTTCAGTATACAATTGAAATAAAATTGAATATCGCACCCACAAGGAAAATGTTATTGCTGGTTTCTTAAAACCGAAATGTTAAAGTACAATTTTCACTCCTTACCTAAATTTTCTGTCAAAAACCGCTATTCCATGTCTTATAGCTGTTTTACATTGACAATTTATTGATCAATTAATTCATGAAGTCGCTTCATCAAGAAATTGGACAAGTCTAATACACCAAATCTGCTGTCAAATAACTTGATGAATGTTCTAATTTTCGTCAATTTCTTCGTGAAGTTCAGAAGTACCAACCCAACAGATTTCCAGCCTCAAATCAGTAATGAGGTTATGTTATTGGAATATGTAAATAATTGTGTGGCGTCGTACTAGTTTTTACTGTTTTGTTACTTACAAAAACTAATATTTATATAATATGTGTCAGAACGATATCGCTGTTGTATCACTACAATTATGAGTGGAAAGGTAACATTTTTTAAATGTATTTGCTTCTCTTATACATTGGTAGAACTGATTCATGCGTCAAAAAACTTGACAGTCTGTAGTAGTGTAAAACCACACTGTTTATCAATAAATTCGTGAATTAATTGATGAAGAACTTCGTCAATTTATTCATCAATAAATTGTCAATGTAAAACAGCTATGAGAATTTTCAAAATTCCAATATCAAGTTCCTCTCCCCCACTCCTTGTGGGTGAGGATGGGGGTAATTTTGAAATCTTAAATAAGGGCCCCATTTTTTATTGCTGTTGAGAATTCTACGGCTTTTTAGTACGTAGTATTTGTCTGAAACAATTTTTTCGATTCATCATAGACGATATAAACGATAGATGAATCGACGAAATTCAATTTTTTCGGTTTCTCCTACTGATAACCTATGCATACGATTCTTCAATGTATTTTCAATGAAAAATACTATGTTTTATGTAAATACTCGAACTTGGTCGCCAAAAAAGTTTATTCAATTTGCAAACTTCGAATAACTGGAAAATTGTACAACAAAGTACAAAAAATACATTCATTTAAAAGCATATTTAATCAAGCACTCCGATAAGTCAGTTATAAACCAAGGAAATCAAGTTGACCAAATATCCCAAAAAAGACGCCTGTTCCTGGGTTACGATAATAGTAGTTTCTTGTCATTCTTCTGTAATTGAAAATTTGAAAAATAAAATAAAAATAAAATTCGGTTCAAGTCTATTTTTTTTTTCATGTCTCTTGTGAAAATTATAGTTTATCATGTTTTAAGAGCCCCCCCTCAAAAAAATTTTTTAGCGGTCGCTTAAGATATTTAAAAATTTCCAAAATTGTTAAAAATTGATTTTTTTTCGTTATTTTAATCACTTTGTAGGTTGAAAAAAATCTCGATATTTTAATTTCTAAATGTTACTCATAATTATTTTAAAATGTGTTCGAGCGACCTCTAAAAATAAATATCAACGAACTAATATTTTTTTTAATTGAATTTGATGAACAAAAGAATAGAAGTAAATCACGAGACACTTAAAAAATTTCTCGAGGCAAAATTTGCTACCGCACTGTGAGTATCAAATATTTTAAATTTTTTAATTTTTTAAAATTTAAGTGTGATTTATTTCTATTCGTTTGTTTATCAAATTCAATAAAAAAAATATTATTTCATTGATATTTATTTTTAGAGGTCGCTCGAAAACAGGTAGACTACTTTGAAAGTTAAAAATAATTATGAGTGACCTTTAGAAATTAAAATATCGAT
>NW_019421599.1:0-4770 GCF_000390285.2 Anoplophora glabripennis
TGAATGGTCTCAATTGGAATTTTATAAACCTTTGCCTTAAGTTGACCCCACAAAAAATAGTCCAGGGGGTTTAAGGTCAGGGGAACGTGGAGGCTAGGGAACAGGACCTCCTCGGTCTATCCATTTTCATGAACATTATGAAAATTGACATAACCATCTTTACTGAAGCTTGCCTCATCCGTAAACAAAATAAATGATGCAGAATTCGGAATCCACCTCGATTTTCGCAAAAACCATTGGAAGAACTGCCGACGTGGTTCGTAGTCATTCGGATTTAAAGCTTGAACACGCTGGATATGAAAAGGATGAAGTAGTTGTTCGCAAAGAATTCACCAAATTACGGAAAAACTTATGTTATGCATACGTGCGACACTTCTTACACTAACTCTTGGATTGTCCTGCACAGCTCTCAATACATTTTCTTCCATCACCGGTGTTTTTACAAATCTGTCTCTGCCACGATCATTTACTCTTGGTTGGAACGAACCATTTTCTCTTAAACGTTGATGGATCCTCTGAAATACCTATCGAGAAGGAAGTCTTCTATTCTTATGAGTTGCAATAATGTTGTATACTTAAATTTTCCACTCGCTACTTTTACTAATTAAACACGGCAAAGCTCAATTGACAGTTTATCAATAACTTAAATTGTTAAGCGTTGTGGCAACGTTAGTCTTTTATTTGCCATGGTAAACAGATTTTTGTAATTTTTGGCCTAATAACTTAAAGAGCAGAGTAATTTTCAAACTCAATTTACTCGAAAACCATTGGAAATATCGATTTGGACAAAGATAATATTTTTTACGTAAAATTGTTAAGATTTTATAAANATTGGAAATATCGATTTGGACAAAGATAATATTTTTTACGTAAAATTGTTAAGATTTTATAAATCTGTAGAGAAAATTGTTAAAAAATTGAAATAAAAAAAATTACGGGCCGAAAGCCCCCTTCACCAACCTAAATGGGACGCATATGATTTGCATGTCGACAAACGGAGTAGCCCATGTTATTTAACGTAAAAAGTTATGTAAGACCCATACATTTTTTTTTATTTATTTGCGACCGTTTTGTCAATAACAGAAAAAAACAGTTTTGTTTGAGCCTTTTTAAGGGCATATAACTTCCTAAGGGTGCGTTTTAGGGCACATGTTAATAGGAACTTTTTGGATTATTTTAATGAGTTATAAACGCAGCAGAAGTTTGGAACCCTATTTTAGAAACACCCTGTATATGATGCAATTTATTTTACCGACGGCGACAACAAGTAAATTTTGTGGAAGAATGCGATGAATGGATGAAATCAGGTCCCTGAATGAAATGATTGACACATGAGTCGGCAATACAGCATACGTTACCTAAAGAAGGAATGAGCCAATAGATAGCCCAGTTAGCAAAAAGAAAGAATAATTGCGTTATTGACTATCAAGGTACGAATAAAATGGATGAATTCTCAAAATGTGCATCATAATGGAAATTGACGTACAATCTGCATGTGCTATCGTACATCGTACGTAGGCATGAAATTATCATATATGTATGATAATTATCGTGCAGTTGCGAACTGATTGAAACACGAAACACAATTCAAGGCTTGTTCTAAAAAATATTTACGGAGTATTGCTGGAAAGCATACCATAAATCTGAAAGACCTAACGAAAAGGCTAACAAAGATAATGTTTTGGTGAGTATTCATTATTACTGTCTGATGCATACAGTTTATTATCCACTTAAATATATTTGATAAAGAAAAAAATGTTTATGTTTTATAATTTCCAATATTTTTCTGATGGAATAAACTCCAAAGTAATATGTAATTATTTACTAATGCAAGCTTTATAGATACTGTTTTCAAGTGCAATATTTAACAGCAGCAAAATATGAAGAATTATTAGCAGGAAACTGAAAAATTCATGAAAGAACATGTTCACTGAATGATACAACCTCTGTGTTTTAATATCATCCATGTTGTCGATTACCACAAAATGTGTTATATTTAAGATACGGTAGCTGTTGTAGAGAATAGTATCGATTTTAAAATAGTTTTTTCATAAGAAAAAGATATGAATAAATAATTATTTCCTGCCTGCCAGAAATAATCAAGATTCTCTATCGATTTGATACTTGAAGTTTCAGACCAAATGTCTGGTGAGTTGATATCGTCGATGCGTCTTCAAAATGCGACTTGCATATTTTCAGCAAAACGCGTTAAATTCTGCACATTCGATAAACAACATCAAAACGCATAATCTGTTTAAAAACAGCCATCTTATTTTTTACAGAATTGTGACTGTCTGATAAAAAATAATTGTAATTCTTGAATAAAAAAGTCAAGAAACAGTTTCTTAACTCCGCTGAACAATTTGATAAAATTCACGTCATATTTTGAAAGCAGCGACGATATATTTTATCTTTCTTATTCAGTAATTTAAAATATTCTATAAAATTTGTGGTCAGTATAAAAAAATCTCTTTCGCAGCATCTTTGGCATTTGAAGAGAAAAACTTCCAAGAAATTGGGAAAAAACGTATTTATTGTCACATGCAATTTCTATGGTTTTGTATGTGATTAAAATGAAATATAATGGATATTAAACAGATGAAATTTGTGAAGGTTGAAGTTCTTGAGATGTGGACATATAAATAGTAATGGATCGTTTTGCAGTCTTCAAACTTAAATCCTTTACTTTTTGGGGACTTCTATGACGAAATAGGATGATGCATAAAAAGAAATGTCCTAGTACGTATCTATGTTTAATTAGTAGTTAATACTTTTCTAATCACCCTAATAATTGATAATCGATATCTATTGAAGATTTTGAAAACGTTTTAAACAAATTTTTATAACTGTTATTTAATCCATATTTGTCTTGTAAGTATTAATATTTTTAACTAACTCATATATATTAAGTAAATAAACTTGATAGTGTTAACTTTGTAATGTTCTAGCACTTGAAGTTCGTAGGTGTGAATAAATGTACTCAGTATCTCAGGTATTTATCTCTAGGTCGCCGAACAGTTCTTATTTATTTATAACAAGGTACACATACACAAATTCAATAAAAAAAATCATCAATCTGACAGTTACTAGAAACAACTTTACTGTCTATATATTTTCTAATGCTAACTATCCTAATTTATATTAATTGCTCCGCTACGAATCAGCGAATGACATTTCGTCACATTGTCCCCTTCTTAAAGACATTTCGTCCCGAAATGTTTCGAAGCCCCGTGACGGTATCTGCAGGATGGTCCGTTTTTGCAGAAGGAGGTCCGATGAAAGCAGCAGTCCACCGTCTTCTCCTCTGAAGCTCTTCGGGAATGGCAGCATACCAAGATCTCAATGCCCGTATGCTGGAAGATGACTTCTATCATATTTCGGACCACTCTCCAATCTAAGCCCAGTCCACATGCCAATTTAGGAATGGCAAGCTTGGAAATATCCTGGGACAGCAATGCGTCTTTTAAATCCGTTAGGGTATACCATACATTGCGATACGTTGGCTTCTCATGTGACAGCTGCTTGGTCACCAAGAAGATGTGCCTCCTTTGTCGTCCCTCTGTCAGCTGTAGTACTTGTCCAACTTGTGGGCCCTGTCTTCTCAATTCTTCAAGCCTTCCAAATCTTCGCTTAAATGCACAAGCAATGCCTTTAGACATCCTAAGATCTTCAGCTATGCAGTGGGCTAAAGAGTAGTCATCGGATACATTCAACAGGTCTCTTTGTTCTTCCTTAGTTATACCATGTCGAGCCTTGGAAGTGCCAAAAAAGGCCGACATAAATTTGTCGATTTGAACTTCATCTCTTCCATCTGCGTTATTTCCATAGTATGGAGCTAGACGATTGAAGTGGACTACTATTGATTTCCCTCTCGGTAGCTTCTGGATCCTGTAGACCACATCATTAATGTGGGTGAGAATCTGGTACGGCCCGTCCCAAAAGGTCTGCAATTTTGGTGATAGACCACGGCGTCATTGCGGGTTGAAAAGCCATACCCAGTCTTCAACCTGGTACCCTCGGCATTCTCGGCTCTGATGTCGTAAATTTCCTTTATCCTATCGCTGGCAGTTTGGATGTTAGCCTGCACTCATTGGTGCAGGCTGCTCATCTTCTTTCTGAGGTTACTGACGTAATCTTCTCCTGCGATGCCTTCTCCTGGTGGACACTCAAACTGTAAGTCGCAGGGTAGATGTAACTTTCGTCCCATGACTATGCTGGCTGGAGTTTGCCTGGTCGTCTCATGGATGGAGGAACGGTAGGCCATTAGATGGAGAAAGTGGTCCCAGACTCTTTGATGGTCAGAGACTACCTTTGCCAGGTACCTGTTGATGGTCTTATTCATTCTTTATATCATTCCATCTGACTGCGAATGTAGTGCAGTTGTCCTCGTTTTACGTATACCTAAGACAGAACACACATTTTTAAAGAGGGCCGACTCAAAATTCCGGCCTTGGTCGGAGTGCATTTCCATGGGAGTAGAATAGCTGTGCCGATTCTGCTCCACAATTCAAGATGGCGACTGGAGCAGGATCGGCATAACTTTCAGCCGGCTACGTCACATCGCCTGACGTCTGCGTGGTAGAGGTTGATGACCATTCGTGAAGACTAGAAGTATTATTTATGTATGGATCTATTATTATTAGTAGGGTTGTTGATGATTTTTTAACATTTCTTCTGATACAATGAGTGGTCAAAAGCGGGTTGTGTTTAACTTGGATAATAATAAAACTTATATACTTATGGACCCTGATGGCTGGTTTGAAAAGGCAA
>NW_019421600.1:0-4785 GCF_000390285.2 Anoplophora glabripennis
TTTCATTTCTTTTGATAAAATGGTCGAGACAATTTGCGTTTGAAACCACATTAAAAACAATTAGTACAAGGACAACAACCAGAGTTCAATTAGATACGAATTATTCCATGCATTGCGTTTTTTTAACTTTGCAAATCTAAAAACCATTGAAATAGCCTAAGAGGAATAAGTTAAAGGTTATATTTACTAGACAAGTGTTCAAACTGTGGTACCTATTTAGTGATCTAAAATAATAATCGAAAACGGGATGCATTGTAAACTGTAAAAAAAAATAATAATAAATGGTCAAAACCTATAACTTGAAAACTCTTATAGACAGGGCGGTATCTGTTTTGGTTTGGGTGAATCGTATATCCACGGAGATTTTCGGCTTTTTGGCTTTCAAATATCACTAGAAATAAAAATTTTGTATGCGCATAAAAAAACATGGGCTTAACTTTTGGCGGTACATACATTAACATACATGTTAAAAACATTTAAAAAATGTCTTATTTTTCTTCCTATTTAATTATGCGTTCTTTCAAGAGTTGATTTTAGGCGAAAATGGAAGAGGCAAAAAATATTTGTAATTAATTTTTTTACAAAATATGACTAGTTACAAATCGAATGAATCATGATTAATATTGAAAAAATCGAAAAAGTCGCCAAAAATGGGGTTAAAAAAACATTACTTTTTTTGGCGTCTTTAAATTGGGTATAGGACCTTCATACTTGACTCAAGAAAACTTCATGTTATGTAGAATCGTCACACCAAATTTCATCAAAATCAGTTCGATAGATTTTGTACAATAATTTCGCAATCCAGATTTTGAAAAAAAATTTTACAAATTTTCAAAATATTGCACAGCAAAAACCAAGGCCCTTAGATACTTGAAAATTTATTCATATATAGAAGGGCTCTCAGGCTTTCAAACCCTTTTTGAAAAATTCAAATCCGTCAATTAGGAGAGCTGTGGCGCTTTTTTAAACATTGGTCGAATTTTTGCACTTATAAACAGAGTAAATTATAAAAAATTTAATATCTCAGCTTCTAGAGCAGGGGTCGACAAGTAATTTTAGGTGGTCAGGATACTTTTGAAAATTTTTAACTAGGTTCAGAAAAAAACTCATATTCCTTACTAATTTTTTGCATTCACAAAATAATATGAAATACAATAGATAGGCATATTTGTATTCAAAAATCAATGGAAGAAATTACATTTGCAGTCTTGAGTCAGTTTTTTTACTAAACTACCTACTACCCATTAAAAAATGATAAGGGTGGTATTCAAACGTATTGTTGTCTACAGAAAAATATAGGTATTTTTAAGTAATTTGAGTAATTATACTTTCAAAAAATTTTTGGCGGTCCAGTTTTTTACGTTTCGCGGTCTGGACCGCGGTCCTCCAGTTGCCGACCGCTTTTCTAGAGGTCCCATTTTGATGATTTTTTTTTAAATTGATGTCTGGCGATTAAAAAAAAACAATTAGCGCATTTTCAAATACCTGTCGTTAATAATTATTGGTCTTTCAACAGTCCCATAATTATTTATCTTTAAACTTCCTTTAATTATCAACTTTATTTCTTTCTTGTATCAAAGGTAAGTGCATAAACTTATATATTGTTTATCAAAGATCAAAAACAAATTTATTTAAATATTCCAAAATTGTTTAAACAACAATTATTTTGAAAATATGTCGAAAATTAGTAATGTAATGAGTTAAGTTCTCATTTGCTTATATTTTAAACAATAAATAATATTTGAATTATACTTTAATCACAAAAAAATTCCCTAAAAAGTAATGTTCTTTAACCCCATTTTTGGCGATTTTTTCGATTTTTACAATAATAATCATGATTCATTCGATTTGTAAATAGTCATAGTTTGTAAAATTTAATTACAAAAATTGTTTTCCTCTTCCATTTTCGCCTAAAATCAACTCTTGAAAAGATGCATAATTAAATAGGAAGAAAAATATGACATTTTTCGAATTTTTTTAACATATTGTGCCGCCAATAATTAAACCCACGTTTTTTTATGCGCATAGAAAAAATCCGAAAGACATGTCCAAAATCTGTTTTCACCTGAAGCTTCCGCTCTAAAATAATAATCGATATGCCCTCGAAAACGGGATATAATGGTACATTATAATTATTCTGGAATACCTAAGAAAATGTCTATTAGCCTGGCAGCTATTTGGCGATGTTTAGGGATGAAGAGGGAGAAGTTCTCATCTCGGCGAAGCTTCATGACATCGTCCAGAGGAGGAATTGAAATCTGTTTGACTGCAATTTTTGGAATCTGGTCTTCTCCCTCGGATTGGCCAAAACGCGACATCACTACAGTTCCAACGGATTTGTATTTGTCGGGCTGTAATTATTATTAATTACTGAGCTGTTTTAATAATAACAGGTAACAGTGAACATACCAAGTAATCTAGAGGAACATCAAAGACGCACTTCTTGTCTCCTTTGGGCATAAAACAGGGTTCTTGGGGTCTGTCGAATAACAGCAGAAAATTGCTTTTGTCAGACATGATGAAATAGGTCCGTCAATTCCGTTACTCTAAAAATGATTATTAAATAAATGTGAATTCTCTCCAGCGCGGTTCTATTTCATTTTATAAAAGTTTAAATCATTAAAAGGCAATATTTCGAGTAAATAAACTCTATTGCCTTAAACAAACAAAAAAAATTCTACGATCATACACCCCCAATGGATAGGTACAAACAGGGTCGCTGATGTGTATGGAAAAAGTGAATTATTCCCTGAAGTAAGATAGCTATCGAAAAATAATAAGACACAAACGTTTTTGTTTTTTTTTAAATCTACCATAAGAAAAGTTAAGTACCTACACAGGATCAGTCAAAATGTCATGACGAAACAAAGGTGCTTTATAGGCCAAGAAATATAGAGTTGGACGCGACTTTTTGTTTCGGCAAGCTGAATTTATCACTATAGATGCTAAATATTATGTACAATAACATATTAGTTTCCACAGTCATAAAAATTGGGGGGAAGATTGTTTACAGGCTGGTTAATTGTATAATTTTTACGTAAATTTACGTTTTTCGCTTATAACTTTTTCCGTTTATTTCCACGAGAAAACAGTAAAGTACTTTTTTTCGCTTCATAAAACCTACAAGACTAGCCCGAACGTCAAAAAATATTGATTAGATCAAAAGTTATAAACAGAAGAAGTTTATTTATGACTTTTGAATTAAACATCTATATTACAGACTGTCAAATATATAATTTTCAAGCAAATTTCGCTTTTTTAACAGCAGGACTATGAATATTATCGTCATTTTCTTCGGACTCGCTGTCGTACGCTTCCCCCACCCTTCCGCCGCGCCACGGTTCGCCGCGAAATCAAGCAACCCACTGACTTTTGACAATATTTCTTATGCATTTAACATACTTCCACAAATAAAATATTTTTATCTGGGAAAGTAGGTACTCGGGTTGCCGTTTATGACGGATATTTTTTTTGCCGCTACCAACCTAATTTGTTTAACAATATGCCGTCAACTTTGACAGACTGTAACTCCGTTGTTTTTCAACGAATTTTGACGATTTTTGTTTAACTTAAAGCTCTTTTCATAAGCTTTCCAAATATGTAATAATATATAACTATATCACGCGCGTGCGTCGTATATTTCATTTTGCAACTAAGATTAAAAAATAAAAAAAATTCCAGGTTGNTTAGGCCAAGAAATATAGAGTTGGACGCGACTTTTTGTTTCGGCAAGCTGAATTTATCACTATAGATGCTAAATATTATGTACAATAACATATTAGTTTCCACAGTCATAAAAATTAGGGGGAATATTGTTTACAGGCTAGTTAATTGTATAATTTTTACGTAAATTCACGTTTTTCGCTTATAACTTTTTTCCGTCTTCAAAAGACCTACAAAACTAGCCCTCGAGCGTCAAAAAATATTGATTAGATTAAAAGTTATAAACAACAGAAGTTTATTTATGACTTTTGAATTAAACATCTATAAACTGCGTGCGTTATTATTACCAGAACGTTTTGGCATCGCATCCTCTCATTCTTTATCACTGTCTAATAACTCACACGAAATCTGGAATCGGTAAGTTGAATAGTTTACAAGTTATGGCCTTATAAACAAATTAACTAATTATTAGTCTGTGCAATCCCGAGCATCTTCCACAATCGCACTACTTTTTTTCATGGTAGATTTCATAATAATGCATTGAAATCTATCTTTTTTTTTTTAATTTCAAATTTGCAACCTGGAAAGTATTTTTATTTTTTAGCCTTAGTTGCAAAATGAAATATACGACGCACACGCGTGATATAGTTATATAGTATAAGATATTCGGAACACTCATGAAAACAGCTGTAGGTTAAAAAAAATCATCAAGATTCGTTTAAAAACAACGGAGTTACAGACTGTCAAATATACTATTTTCAAGCAAATTTCGCTTTTTTAACAGCAGGACTATGAATATTATCGTCATTTTCTTCGGACTCGCTGTCGTACGCTTCCCCGATCCTTCCACTGATTTTTAACAATATTTCTTATGCATTTAACATACTTCCACAAATAATATATTTTTGTCTGGGAAAGTACTCGGGTTGCCGGTTATGACAGTATTTTTTTTGCCGCTACCAACCTAAGTTGTTTAACAATATGCCGTCAACTTTGAGTCTGTAACTCCGTTGTTTTTCAACGAATCTTGACGATTTTTGTTTAACTTAAAGCTCTTTTCATAAGCTTTCCAAATATGTAATAATATATAACTATATCACGCGCGTGCGTCGTATATTTCAT
>NW_019421601.1:0-2255 GCF_000390285.2 Anoplophora glabripennis
ATTAGTGAAGTCCCGAGTTTGACGTTTAATGAAACCACTCATTCTAAAACATTTGCTCAATAAATCTTCAATATGAGAAGTGAATTTCAATTCATAATCAAATTTTACTCCCAAATCCTTCACTGTCTTTACTCTTTCAAGTTTAATATTATCAATAAAATAATCCGATAACCAAATATTCTTCCTACGGGTAAATGAAATTACTTAACATTTGTTATGGTTTAACTCCATATCGTGGGATTCGCACCATTTGGTTAATTGATTTAAATTTCTCTGAATTGCATCACTATCCGTAGAATCCTTAACACTTAAAAATAATTTCAAATCATCGGCAAACATTAAATATCTGCATGATTTCAAGTTATTAGACAGATCATTTACAAAAAGAAGAAACAATATTGGTCCCAGATGGCTACCCTGAGGAACACCAGATGTTACAATTATTTCACGTGAAGTAAACACTTTAACTATAACCATTTGAGTTCTATTTACTAAATATGACTTCATCCACAATAGCAAGTTCCCGATTAACCCATAAGATTCTAATACACTTAGTAATAATTTGTGGTTAACTCTATCAAACGCTTTACGAAAATCAGTATATATTGAATCAACCTGGTACCCATCTTCAAAAACCTTTACAATATAGTTACTGAAAATCAGTAAGTTTGTTTCTGTGCTCCGACCGGGGTAAAAACCATGTTGATAAGGAGAAATTAAACTATTAAAATTTAGACGAAGAACATCTGCAACAATGGATTCAAAAACTTTCCCCGCTGCACTAAGACAGCAAATTGGTCTATAATTACATACATTAGATTTATCACCTGATTTGTGCAGTGGGAATATATAACTTGATTTCCATACATCGGGACCCAGATTAATAGAAATCTGAAAAAGTAATGATAATGGCCAAGCCAAAGATGGACTACAAAGTTTTAAAAAATACGGAGGAATTCCATCAGGACCCATATTGAAGCTTTCCTTGAGATGAATTAATTTATTAAAAACCATGTCAGAATTAATATCGATGTGAGACAGTGTATTTAAGGATTGCCAATTATTAATAAATGCAGAAGATTTGTTGTCAGAAATAGTATAAACTGAAGCAAAAAAATCAGCAAATGCATTACATATATCAAGACTATATTGTAGTGTGTAGTTGTTAAAGTACATAACGTTTGGAATGTATGTGGTTTTTCTCTTAGAATTAATATATTTCCAAAAATGTTTCGAATTATTTTTAATACTATTTTGAGTGAACTGAATAAACCTGTTGTGATCATTATCAATACAGTTTTTAGCTTGAATTCTTAATTATTTATATTTATTTAAAAAATCACTATTACCAGTTTTTTTATACTTATTGTACATCTTATTCTTATGTTTAATAATCTGTTTAGTTTTAGAATTATACCACACTCGAAATTTCCGGAATTAATATATGATTCAGGTATATAGTTATCAAAAATATCATCATAAATTAAATATAGAAAATTAGCTAAATCAAAATTTATATCAAGTTTAGTGAATACTTGATCCCAAACAATAGAATTAAAATAATCATTCAACAGATCATAGTTTGCTTTTTGAAATTTAAACTCCAAGTATTTTTATTCACTAAGGCAGGAATGTATGATGCATAATATAGATTATGAGGGGTTATGTCAAAGATTGACATATACGCAAACAGTATCATACTTTATTTTAAATCAGACAAAGTTATTTGGAAAAAGAAACAAATTTATTGTCAATTTTCATCTTATTTTAACATCGACACTTCCACAGGACTGTGGTAGTTCCACGTAGTCGGAATATTGAGTCTAAATCGTCTTATTTTCATACCAAGAGTATGTGGTCGAGCACTGTCTCAACCTTTCCAAAAATATATTTCTATTAACTTGTTTTACTTCGCGATACTTATTTCTTGATTCGCCCTTTACCGTTCTTCTCCTCGTCTCAAACGATCTGATTCTAGTACCCCTGTTATTTTGTTCGTCTATCAGTACGAAATCGCAAAAGAGACCCGATCCGAGCCGAGATCCCGGAAGAATCAGATATACCTGGCAACGAATCGCACTCGAACAGCGACATCTAATTAGTTAATTAATTTGACAAGGACGCGATCGCTTTGTGCGGGAATAATGTCAGAGTTAGAAAGAGAAATGATTACAGTCAGTTGAAGGAGGATCAATGCAAAAATTAATTTCAAACATCAAAGAGACGCATTTAATCATCCCCGTTCGGATCGTCCG
>NW_019421601.1:2532-4753 GCF_000390285.2 Anoplophora glabripennis
ACAAATCTACTTGCTGAATAGGACTAGTAATGGGACAATAGGCCTAATCAGGCCGCAGTGCTATGGGACTTATTAGGACCAACCACTAGAAGTAGAAGAAGAAGAAGAAGAGTTTTAATCTCCATCATCTACATAAATCGATAAGTTGTTGCATCAAACTTAAAACACTACTACAATTTTAATTTCATTATGATTAATTAATTCTTAAAAATACATATGCACAACCAAAACTCCAAATAAGTATTATACTTTAAAAAATTACAGTAATGTTCAAAAACGTTTCCGTTTTGGCAAATGTTGAAAATTAAGATAAGCATAATATGATCGGAATTTATTATAACTGTAACCGCAACTGTGAAAGAGCATGTCAGATGTATTTGTATGAATATCCTGAAAAAAATTAGATCGAAATTTGTTTGAATTTTGAGCATTCGAGAAACCTAGAAATAACTATGAACACGGGATAAAAACTCTAATAATGTTTTATTGTAACGTGTGATGGTAATAGTTTAAATAACTAGGTGGATTTCACAGGGTCTAACTACACTTAGACTGTACGATAATTCAAGAAACATAGAAATCTAAAAAAAAATTGATAAATTTGGAACCAATACATTAAAGACGAATTTTTAGACAAAACGTCTGAATCTGGTTCGAGCTGAGGCAGTACAGTATTGGGGGTCATGAAGGCTTGCAAAAACGTTGCATATAAAAACTGATTATGCCATTCGACAGAGGGTAAAAAGTTGCCATGAGAAAATGTTCTTTTTTCAATATCACCTCAAACATGGCTGAAATTAAACAAAAACGGATTTACAAAATTTCGTTTTTTTTTATATTTCGAAAACTAATCATGTTAGCCATGATTTTTTAGAGGCATACTGTTGGTCCCCTTACGCAACTTTGCCCTTATTTAAGCTACTTCGTATCTCTTACCGTTTCCGAGATCCCTGTAGTGAGGCGAATTTATAACAGCCTGTATTTTTAAATGAGCGGTGACGTCATCGATATATTTTTTAAAACAATGAGAAAACTTTCAGCGTTTGTCTTTAGTTTACGGTGCTCACTTTTTAAATCATATCAAATAGAAGGCGCTGGAAAAACAATTTTGCATACGGCTATCTGTCACGTTATTGGTTTGTTTGTAATTGTTGTCACCTTTCAAGTTTAGTTTATAACAAACTGAATGATTTTATTGAAGAAGTTGATATGCTGCAGGATTATTATGAGTACCTATAGAAAAAACAGCTGTAGCTTTACAATTATATCGACAACGTTATCCTAATAGAATTTCCCCTAACAGAAGAAAGTTTATTAAAGTTGAAGCAAATCTAAGACAGTATGGAAAGCTAAAGAAGAAAAGAGTTTCTTTAGGATATGGTTGCAATGAAAATCAAGAATTAGATTTACTATTAAGCGTGGAAGAAAATCCGAATACTTCCATACGGGAATTAGCCAGGAATCATAATTTAACCGAATACCTTAAGTAAAAAATTCTACGTAAACATTAGAAGGTGAATTTGGTTCAACATCTTCATGAAAATTACTTTAAACAAAGAATACAGTTTTGTCGATGGTACTTTAATAATGCAAATAATAATTCCACCTTTTCAAAAATGATTTTATGGACAAATGAAAGTAATTTTTCTAACAAATGCATGTTTAATAGCAATTCATCATATAATTGAAGCCATGATAATACTAGAATTATAAGACAAATAAATTTTCAGAATCGATTTCATATTAATGTGTGGTGTGGTATGTTAGGTTCAAAAATATTAGGGTCATGCTTCTTTGATGGTTCTTTCATCGGTGAACTGTATAACAATTTTTTCAGAGTTCAGTTACAAGAGTATTTGGAAGAATTAGCAGTTAATAAGTATGTCCATATTATTTTCCAATAAGACGGTGCACGTCCACATAATGCCCAAATAAACATAAATTATTTGAATACTACATTTGAAGACTGGGTTGGAACAAGAAGACCCATACATTGGCCGCCACAATCCCTAGATATTAATTCATTGGGTTTCTTTCTCTGAGGTTTCGTAAGAAACGAAGTTTATCTAACACCACCAAATAACATTGATCAGTTGAAAGACAGAATTAGTACTGTAATAAATAATATTCCACAGAACGTTAAATTAGACGCAGCTAGAAGTGTAATTCGAAGATGCAAATTATGTATCGAAAGAAATGGACAACAGCTTGAACAATACTT
>NW_019421602.1:0-5416 GCF_000390285.2 Anoplophora glabripennis
CCTTAAGAACTAAATCCGTATTAATGAGTGTCTGTAGCTTTTCAGATGTTCCCTTAACAAAATATTTACCTTTTTTACCCGGTGATTTATTTTCACAGAGACATCTGGTGTAAATGCCGTATGATTGATGTATTTTTTCGACTAATTCATGTTTAGAATAATTTTTCTACATTCGTGTTAAAAAATCGACGAATTTCGTGATTAATAACTTGGGTACGTATTTTGTGATAGATATTCTGTTGATGAGATGGGATAGTAGCGCGTCGTGTTATTTTTTATCAGATTTTGGGCCTGAACAATATTAAATCTAGGTTATGTTTGATTATTAGGGCTGGCATTTTCTATACAAGAAAATCGTCTAAACTATAAAAAATTGTTCACTGGGAATGTCCCTTTCTTGTTTTGTCGAGAATTTTATACAAAACACTCAATAAATTATAAATAATTCATTTGTTAATAATGTCATAAAAACACTCTGCGGGGTGTGATTATGTATACAGAGTGTTTCTGAAATACGTGCGTTCATCGAGAAGGGCACGAAAATTAAATTGAAAAAATTCACATAAAGGTTGAAATAAATTTAAAGTCGGCCCTGGTGCGGCAGCCGGTGTACCTTTGATATCGAAACTGCCGCGCGCCACTGCGAAAGCGTTGATGGCGATTTTGACGGTTTAAATTTCGTGTTTGAAAATTATGAAATTTATTCAAATCTGGTTTAAAAGTAACACAAAAATTAATAATAAACGAATTACTTACTAATAAACGATATGCTCTACAAAAATTGTTCAAAATTTATTTATGTGTACTAAAAAACATGTCGACGCGACGGTGAAAAATCTGTCACCAAAACCACCACATGACACATTCACTAAAAACCGTTGTTGGAACCGAGATCTCTCTACAAGTCTATAACGTAAGGATTTACATCACACCAATAGTAAATGTTGTGAAAATTGTACGTTAGCACCATGTCTGCTAGTTTTTGATCAGAAAACATTTTATACGCCGTCTAAGTAATACTGTAACACATAGCGCACGTGCACAAGATGCACAGAGTCGGTTTACATTTGTGGTTCATTTTTAATAAAAGTTGCTCATTTTCGTGCCTTTCACCGTTTTGCTCTGCTCACGACGACATACGACTTTTTAAATTTTGGTTTGGATATGACAATAAAATCATCACTTAAAGAATAAGACAAAATATTAATGAATGAAATAATGTTATTTTATTAACTGTTCAAATTGGTTGCCCTCCGCTTCCATACAATAATAAATTGTTTCTTCTGAACGAACATTTCCTTATACATGTCAACCTGAAATAAACGAACCTTTAACTCGTTACGCAAAATCCTCCTTTTCACTTAATGTTTTTAAAACATTTTCACTGCGTTTTGAGTAGGTACATATGTTTCTACACATCATTACGCCTTTGCAGTCCAAAATGCATCAGCCGCACAGTCACTAATAGCAACTACATTTCTTTCATATCCTTGTTGTCGCCTTGAGAACGTCATTATGCCATCAAACAGGCATTACTGACGTACAAAATCCCTCTTCCACATATTAAAGTCGATATTATGTAGCATTCGTTCTTAAGTTATTTGTTTTTTTTGCGCCTCGATGTATTCTTCGTTTGAAAGCGAATAGAGATGGTCTTGTTGTTCTTGTCCAACGCAATTTCTTTTGGCAATGATTTCAAAGAGATTAGTCGCAAAATGTATGTCTTTCGCTCGATATCCACGACGATGTGTAGGCTAGTTTGTTTTCATCGAAGTCGACAACGCAACAAACATAATTTATGAGCAACAATAACATTTATCTATTATATCTAGATTTTAAAAAGTTTTTCAAATATATTTTGAAATAAATATTTAATCACTCTTCAAGCACGTGAAAATGCTTTGTATGGGATTAAAATTATGTAACACCAATCTTAATCTCGAGTAACACGGCCCAGACACCGATTGCCAACCCCGCATGAGTCACCCTCGCATCAACCAAGTCCTCGTGCCTTACTGGGTCAAACAGTTCATTAAGAGGCGGCGTATAAAATTGATATCGCGGCCAACTCGGCGTTATCCTCTTCACAAACACCTGCGGTATTCTGTAATGAATGCGTTGCAGTTCTAAAATTGGCACGGCAATATGCCGGGCTGTATATTTCATTTATGAGGTAATCCCCTGGTGCCGCTCGTGTTTGTAAACGCTTATTTGTTTGCCTTATCTGAATAGTTTGTGGGGCTAAGGGTACTTTAATCCAGATGTTATAGCCGAAGTGATTGTGTTACGACAAATTAAGACATTAGCAATTATTCTTACCAATCTAGGCCTCCGTGTTTGGCTTCATGACTAGCTATCCTAACTTATGCTTATTTTTACGATTTTTTTTCTCAGAAATTCGTCCACATGTACAATTTGGGATCCTTTGGAAATTTAAGTTCCCAATAGTCCAGACGGTATCTGTTTCAAAAAGTCCATATTCCTTTTCGACATCCAAATATTACTAAAAATGAAAATTTGTCTATGCGCATAAAAGAAACGTGGGCTTAACTTTTGGCGGCACAATATGTTAAAAAAATTCGAAAAATTTTAAATTTTCTTCCTATTTAATTGTGTATCTTTTTGAAGAGTTAATGGAATTTAGGCGAAAATGGAAGAGGAAACAAATGTTTCTAATTAAATTTTTTACAAAATATGACTAGTTACAAATCGAATGAATCATGATTATTATTGTAAAAATCGAAAAAATGGGGTTAAAAAACATTACTTTTTAGGGAATTTTTTTGTTCTTTAAATTGAGTATAGGACCTTCATAATTGACTCAAAAAAACTTCATGTTATGTAGAATCATCACAACAATTTTCATCAAAATCGGTTAGATAGATTTTGCATAATAATTTTGCAATCCAGATTTTGAAAAAAGATTTGCAAATTTTCTAAATTTTGCATAGCAAAAACCAAGGCCCTTAGATACTTGAAAATTTAATCACATATAGAAGGGCTCTCAAGCTTTCAAACGCTTTTTGAAAAATTCGAATCCGTCAATTAAGAGAGCTCTGGCGCTTGTTTAAACATTGGTCGAATTTTTGTACTTATAAACAATTAGAATAACTTTGTGAATATTCAATCAAATCAAATTTTTTAAAGCAGGTTTTAAAGGTTATTAAGTATGAATAAAATATTATTGATTTTTTATAATTAATTTATTAATTTAATCATCATTTCTTTAGTGTTTAAAGTATAATTCAAATATTATTTATTGTTTAAAATATAAGCAAATAAGAAATTTAACTCATTATATTACTCATTTTCGACATATTTTGAAAATAATTGTTGTTTAAACAAATTTAGAATATTTAAATAAATTTGTTTTGGATCTTTGATGAACAGTATATAAGTTTATGCACTTACCTTTGATACAATAAAAAAATAAAGTTGATAATTAAAGGAAGTTTAAAGATAAATAATTATCGGACTGTTGAAAGACCAATNATTAAAGTATAATTCAAATATTATTTATTGTTTAAAATATAAGCAAATAAGAAATTTAACTCATTATATTACTAATCTTTGACATATTTTGAAAATAATTGTTGTTTAAACAAATTTAGAATATTTAAATAAATTTGTTTTGGATCTTTGATAAACAGTATATAAATTTATGCACTTACCTTTGATACAATAAAAAAACAAAGTTGATAATTAAAGGAAGTTTAAAGATAAATAATTATCGGACTGTTGAAAGATAATTATTAACGATAGGTATTTGGAAAGTACGCTACTTGTTTTTTTAACTCGCGAGACATCGATTTAAAAAAATCATCAAAATCGGACCTCTAGAAGCTGAAATATTAAAAATTTTTAAACGCGTCGCGGTTTTGAACTCGCCTATTCAATTTAGAGCAAGCCGAAGCGGCCGCGCTCTCTGCTTCCCCCACCACCACCACCCGTACGATTTTCTTGAATATCTCGCTTGCATAAATAACTTTAAACACGTTTTAAAGTAGGTTGTCAATGAAGAAAAGTATTGCAAACTTAGACCTGGTAAGTACTCGGAATACCAAAGGTATTTTTCAAAAATTTAGCCCGGATATTTCAGTACGTTTAGTGTAAATGATGGTTAACTTTAATCGGCTATAACTCTACGTAACTAATTGACCGATCGATCTGTTTTTTTTTAAAAAGAAGCATCTTTCCAATAACTTTTAAAACCCACTTAAAAATTTAATTTGATTGAATATTCACAAAGTTATTCTAATTGTTTATAAGTACAAAAATTCGACCAACGTTTAAACAAGCGGCAGAGGTTTTCTAATTGACAGATTCGAATTTTTCAAAAAGCGTTTGAATGCTTGAGAATCCTTCTATATGTGATTAAATGTTCAAGTATTTAAGGGCTTTGATTTTTGCTGTGCAAAATTTTAAAAATTAGCAAATTTTTTGTCAAAATCTGGATGCAAAATCTATCGAACCGATTTTGATGAAATTTGGTGTGATGATTCTACATAACATGAAGTTTTCTCGAGCCAAGTGTGAAGGTCCTATACCCAATTTAAAGACCCCAAAAAAAATCCCTAAAAAGTAATGTTTTTAACCCATTTTTGGCGATTTTTTCGATTTTTACAATAATAATCAAGATTCATTCGATTTGTAACTAGTCATATTTTGTAAAAAAATTAATCACAAACATTTTTTCCCTCTTCCATTTTCGCCTAAAATCAACTCGTGAAAAGATACATAATTAAATAGGAAGAAATATATGACATTTTTCGAATTTTTTTAACATATTGTGCCGCCGAAAGCTAAGCCCCAGTCTTTTTTTATGCGCATAGAAAAATTTTCGTGGATATACGATTCACCCAAACCAAAACAGTTACCGCCTAGTCTACAAGCTGAGAGATGAGAATGAATCAGCGACACGAAAGCGGCAAATTCAAATCTGCTTTTTATTTTACCCCTTTGGTAGACTAATCTGGCCCCGCCACTGGTGCAAAAACAACGATCCGACGGGTGNTCAATTTCGAGCAGGCCGAAGCGGCCGCGCTCTCTGCTTCCCCCACCACCACCACCCGCACGGTTTTCTTGAATTTATCGCTTGCATAAATAACTTTAAACACATTTTAAAGTAGGTTGCCAATGAAAAAAAAGTATTGCAAACTTAGGCTTGATAAGTACTGGGAATACCAAAGAAAGCTATTTTTCGAAAATTTAGCCGAGATGTTCCAGTATTTCCATATTTAGTGTAAATGACGGTTAACTTCAATTGGCTATAACTACGTTACTAATTGACCGATCGATCTGTTTTTTTTTTTTAAGAAGCGTCTTTCCAATAACTTTTAAAACCCACTTAAAAATTTAATTTGATTGAATATTCACAAAGTTATTCTAATTGTTTATAAGTACAAAAATTCGACCA
>NW_019421603.1:0-545 GCF_000390285.2 Anoplophora glabripennis
TCTTTAATTAGTAAATGTAACTCTAAATTTAAATAGTCTTAGTTTATGTCCTAAATTATTTATTAAATGATCGGATCCTTCATAACTGCAATTTACTTAAATAATGTTACTGAATTTTCAAACTCAATTTACTCGAACACCATTGAAAATATCGATTTGGACAAAGATAATATTTTTTACGTAAAATTGTTAAGATTTTATAAATCTGTAGAGAAAATTGTAAAAAAAATTTAAATAAAAACTTACGGGCCGAAAACCCCCTTCACGAACCTAAATGGGACGCATATGATTTGCATGTCGAAAAACGGAGTAGCCCATGTTATTTAACGTAAGAAGTTATGTAAGACCCATACATTTTTTTCTATTTATTTTCGACCTTTTTGCCAATAACAGAAAAAAAACAGTTTTGTTTGAGTCCGTTTAAGGGCATATAACTTCCTAAGGGTGCGTTTTAGGGCACTTGTTAATAGGAACTTTTTGGCTTATTTTAATGAGTTATAAACGCAGCAGAAGTTTGGAACCCTATTTTAGAAACACCCTGTATA
>NW_019421603.1:3578-4753 GCF_000390285.2 Anoplophora glabripennis
ACAATTTTTTAATATTCACCGCTATTCTTACTGATTTATCTATACAGTGACAAATGTGTCTAAAGGAAAACTTTCAAGAATTTATACAAAATTGATTTGCGGACTTCTGCGGCAATTGTCAGTGGATGAACAGTTTGTCATACCGGTGGCTCAGTTTTTCTGAATAATCGGTGACGAAGCCGGTCGACGCTATTTATGGTAAAAAATGAAAAATAAAGAAATTGCAAAAAATATCGTAAAATATGAAGAAATGATATACTTATAACACCTATCATGAAAGTTGTAGATTCTGAGAAGGTTTTTCACATCCTGTTAAAAAATACAGGGTGTTCCATTTGAAAAAAACAAATTTTTTGCCCTTGAAAAAGATATTTGTTACGATTTTGTGAACACCCTGTATGACATTTATAAACAGTGATCACTTCAGAATTTACGGTGAACCTAGTACAATATGTGTGACGATTGCGTAGATTGTATTTCAAAAATCGAGTATATCAGCAACGATCAAGTGTAAGGCCGAAAATGTAATTTTTTATATTAAAATATTAATATCTCGGAAACGGCAAATTTATTGACACAGTACCTATTACGAAAAAGTTGCATAATTCCATGTAAAATATAAATATCCACTCAAATACACACAATTTACATAATTGATGAATGTTATTTCAGTAGTTAATTTTTTATAGATCAGGGTCGATAATTTTTGAAACCAAATAAAATTATCGTAGGATGAAACGCATTGAAAAAGAAAGAGAATATAACAGAAATGAAAGGAAAAATAATTTACGGGCGATCTGAGGTCGGGAAGGGGAAGGGGGTGAGTTTTTAAGGGTAAAAAACGGTTTCCCTTGATTCCCGGAAAAACTGCAAGTCTTATGGAAAAAAGTTAAACGGCAAAGTTGTAGGTAATAAAAAAATCTACAACTTTTGTAGTTACACTTTTTTCACATAACCTCAAAATTTATGTGAAAAATTGAAATAACCAAGTTTTTGGGGTTTTTTTCTTTTAAAAAAAAAATTTTTCACGAAATTTGGTGAAAACACGCTGTAATTTTTTTGATTTGAAATATTAATTTGTTCACCTTATTTTTACTTAATATCGAAAAAGCACCCTAATTTTCAATCGAAAATTCTCACGTCAAAATATCTGCTTTTTAAAAACGTCGGTGGGC
>NW_019421604.1:0-1421 GCF_000390285.2 Anoplophora glabripennis
TTAGAGTAACCAGCCATAGCGAAAGAAAACTTGTGCACTGAGAAGAACTGTCAAATACGTACTGTTTATTTCACTAAACATCAACCAACTATTATAAGAAAATACATAACGTTTTTGCAAAATAAAAAAAGGGGCTAAAAACATAAATCATTCCATATCTCCGCAACCGTTACTTTGCGGACCCATGTTTATTGAGACTTTTCTGCTTATTTTGGTTCATACTATTTTCTCCTTAAATATTTTACACTCTTTTTTTAACACTCTGTAGGGTGTTCTCTAATTGCGACCAGTTTATTTAAAACGTTTTTGTCCAACGGTGCCAGTTTTGTGGCTGTTTTACAAGTCGGATTTTTAGTGTTTTTTCACTTTTTTTTACTGCTTACGAAAACCTAGACGACCTATCGGAAAATTAGTCATTTTATGTTGTAAACAATTAAATCACCTACAATTTAAGGTATTTAATATCATATTTCACGAATTTGTTAACTGTAAAATAAAGATTGAAACGCGGAAAAATCAATTTACGAAAATTGCGCATTGTTATTGCAAAAAGCGATGGCCGTTGATGAAATTTATGGAAAAGACGGTCAGTCCAAAAACCAACATGTGTGCCAAAAATCGATTCAATTGACCATGAAATTGTTGCTCCAGGTATTTGTTAATTAATTTCGTTCGTTTCTTTGCAACTTTTTATTGAATTACTAACGTTAATTTTAGAAGTTAATATAGGTTCTAATTGATATTCTAAAGAAACATATCGAAAAAGAAAAATATCAAAAAGTTCTACTGGCGAGTTTGAAGTTGAATTGTGTAAAGTTACATATGTAATGCAATTTTATTTTATATGAAGGTTACAAAAGTCTGATATTATATTATTTCTAAATTCTTTTCCGTTGTCACAAATGATTTCTTTTGGGATTCCTACGAATGATATAAATGTTACAAGAGCTTCCATTACTTCAATTGCCAATTTTTGTGTGACTGTTATAGCTTGAGCTAATTTTGAAAAACGATCTAAGCATGTTAAGAAAGTATTATTATTTATGAATAATAAATCGATGTGAATTACTTCTATAAGAGTTTAGATAGGCTTTGTGTAATTTCGGGGGGTTTTAAGGTTTGCGTTCATATTTGCAAGTTTGGCAAGTGATGTGTGTTGATTTAATTTTGTACATCTCTTACTATACAGAACGCGACTAAAGTATGGAATAAATTTAGTAAAAACGAAATAAATTTTTTTTGGGGAAAATCCTCGATTTTTAATTTAAAAAATACATATTTTACCATAAAAGGCGATTTTCAACCGTCATTTGTTTTCGAGTAATAACGTCATCGACATTTTTTTTAAATAGCAACTCCCTATTTTTTTTTTTTGATTCTGAAAGATCGTTTCATTGTCGATCCGACAGTATTAAAATGTT
>NW_019421604.1:3155-4848 GCF_000390285.2 Anoplophora glabripennis
CATATGGTGTCATCAGGAATATCAGGGTCATTATCGTTAGGAAAAATTACTGCAAGCGCTGGAACAAGGTCATTTTGTAAAAACTCTAAATATCTTTCTCCTGTAAGGGTTCCTTCAAAGAAGAAAGGCCCTACTATTCTGTTGTCAACTATTCCAGCCCACACATTTAATTTCTGTGGGTGTTGGGTATGTGTCTCTGCCATCCAATGAGGATTTTCCCGACTCCAATACCTGCAAGTTTGACGGTTCACTGTACCATTGAGACAAAACGTGGTCTCGTCTGAAAAAAGTATTTGCCGGTGTAAATCTCTATTTACTTGACACAAGTCCATCATAATTTCACAAAAGCGTAAGCGACGGTCGGGATCGTCTTCATTGAGTTCCTGCACAAGTTGAATTTTGTAGGGATGATATTTTTCCTGCCTCAGGATACGTAGCACTGTGGTTTGACTAATTTCATTGTCTAATGCAACTAATCGTGAAGTATTATGAGGATTATCTACCATACTTATCAAAATGTTCTGTTTGTGATCTTCACTAACGCTTGGACGTACAGGTTTTGGAATACCTACAACATTGCCAGTTTCTCTAAATTTAGATTCTATCTTACTGACTGTTGATTGGCTGATACGATGATCTGGATGTTTTTCATTAAATAAATCGCAAACTTCCTGCTGCGCTCTAGTCTTATCCCCGCATCCGATAAGAATTAAAATTTCATTATTTTTGTGACAATGAAATGTGCCATAATACTTTAAATTCAACAATAATTTTTATATCGCTTACAATACTTAGAAAATCGGTATGACAATGATACTTTGTAAAGATTTAGACCTACGTGATCCATAAAAAACTTCAGGCATTTCGAAAAACTAAATTTGATAACGTTTTTGCTTTATTTTAATTGATTTGGCTTTTCTAACATTCAATCGTCATTTACTCGAAAACTTTCTTATGTGAGATGGTAACATTTTAATACTGTCGTATCGACAATGAAACGATCTTTCAGAATCAAGAAAAAAGGGGGTTGCTATTTAAAAAAATGTCGATGACGTCATTACTCGAAAACAAATGACGGTTGAAAATCGCCTTTGAAGCTAAAATATGTAGATATTTTTTAAATTAAAAATCGACCTGTTCGACGATGTTTCCAAAAAAAAATTTGTTTCGTTTTTACTGAATTTTTCCACTTTAGGCGCGTACTGTATATAGGGCCATTTGTCAATGATAAAGTAGCGTTACTTCCTTTGTGTTGGGTTTTTCTTTCATGATGGTATTTAATTTTCTGATGTTGTTCATCTTCATTGGTTACATCAGTTGCAAACAAATTTGATACAGTTAAATTTAATTTAGTGAAATTGTTTTGTAAAGTTCTAATTATTCGAAGTTTTAGTAGATTGTCTTTGTTAGTGCGGAAGAACATTTAATAATGTCTTTCGGGGTCGATTGTGCACAAAATGCACAGGGTCGGTTTACATTTATGGTTGTTCATTTTCTTAATTAATTTTCTCGAAAACAGAAGCATTGTTGTTCTTTCTTTTTGATTATACATTTTTTTCTCACTTGAGTCAGCTTTTCAATGAATCAGTGCCCAGCACTGTACAATTTTTACTGTTTTGTTGGTCTTCACGTATATATATTTTTATAAAAATTACGACTGTAGATTGTCGTGATTAATATTAAAATGTGCATT
>NW_019421605.1:0-4758 GCF_000390285.2 Anoplophora glabripennis
GTGTTTTAGCGTTTTTGTGAAAACTCAACACAAAATAAAATATGAAATTTTTGCGTTACTTCTGGGACGCACTGTATAATAATGAGGCAATATCGTTTACTAGTAAATGGGCCTTTAAATCGAAATTTTGGTCAACTTGCCTGAATTTTTAATATAAGTTAGTTTGAGGTATATAATAACAGTAAGTGATATTTTTTTTTTTTCAGCCCCCGGCCAGGGGTGAAAAAAGATAACTCAAAAGCAGTAAGGGCTAGAAAAAAAAGTTTTTTACAAAAGTTGTAGAATATAAAATTAGTAGATAGACGAGGCCGTTTCTGGACCAGGAAGTGACGTGGCCAGCGTTCATCGAGTTGCAAGGTCATCTCAAGGTCATGTTAAGGTTGCCTGGGGTCAAGGTCACCCCACGCCTTGTGGTCATTGGCTTTTGGGGTAACCCTGAAGAGTTCTTGAGCTGGATGGTGGCCACATCACTTCCTAGTCCAGAAACGGCCTCATCTATCTACTCTACATAAGAATGGTCCATTGACTTTTTCTTGTACTATTAAAATTAACAGAGTTACAGAGACAAGAAGTTAAGGGATGATTTAAGAAATTTAAAAAATCATAACAAGCAGAAAAGTGAATGAATTTTATATATATTTTTTCAATCAACTCTAAAAAATGTGAACTATCTTTTCAGAAAAATAGATATATTTTTTAATTTTTAATAAAAAAGTTATAACAATTTCACAAAGTGAACTTGATTTTTAAATGCTTAAAAAAATTGTTTTAACTTTTTTATTAAAACTTCAAAAATATATCTATTTCTCTGAAAAGTTTACATATTTTCATTCATTAATTTTTCTGCTTGTGATTTTTTAAATTTCTGGAATCACCCCGTACATATCTGCATTTCAGCTATTAGTGCATGCTTTTTTTAATATTCAAGAAACTGCAGTGGTTTTATATTTGGGCTCCTAAGGAAATCGGAACTCACGCTGATGGACTTCTTTCTGAGGAAAAGATGAAGGTATGTATTCAAAAAAAATAAAAAAAAAAATTGATACTAACCTAGTGTAAGCCGTCGACAATGCCACATACATAATTCATGAGCAACGTGGCAACGTGCCACATTCTACTCATACGATCTTAAACAAATGTTATCCATAGGCATTCATAAGGGTATATCATGTACATATATCTAATTCTATTGCATTTATTGTGATACTTATCGACGTTTCTAAGTGGAGACCTACATCCATATTAGTTTTGCCAAAGAAAACAAATACACTGCGGACTATCTACCCCGACCGGTATTGAACTATACCAGCAATGTGTAGTAAACATACAAAATTGTTCGTCAGTCGAAATACTAGATATATATCGGTTTCGGACTTTTTAGTTAGTAGTACTTGTACCCTGCAATATCATCAGTTAAAATTTAGGTTCGCCTAATTGGCTGTAAGTCCTTCTTTCATAGTATCTGTGATAATCAAATCGTTCTTTGTCGGTGTGAATCTAGAAAGCCTTAATCATTCAGTATCAATGATATATGTATGGTTTATATTTTTCTGGTCAATTGAGCTTTGGACTAAAAAACTATCCTTTAAAATGTCATTCTCGTCCGGCAATATTTTTCCACTCTCCTCTGTCGTTCGGTGTTACGTTACATTTGTTAGTAGGGCATTAGTAAGAAGTTACTGCGAGCATAAAGGGCTAATGGAACAATATGTTTCTTTGAAATGTTCATAACGCACCTCCTCGCTGTTAAGGGCCCCATCAGTTCCAAAAGTTAATGTGAAAGAAACGCTTGGAATGAAAGAGAACAACCGGTATTATCGTTATTGTAATTTGTTGCTATTGCTTTAAACTTATGAGAAAAAAAAACATTTGTGGTATGAGCAAAAAAACTGAATTGTGGCAAAGAATTGTAAAGTAAGACCTTTCATCGCGAAATGAATTGAACGGAAAGGGAGTGTTTAAAAAACAAAGGCGACACGAAATTGAAATTTCCTCTTTTAGATCCAATTTGTACATGGTTTCAAATAGAGCTGCCGAATTAATGCATTTCTGTTGAACGCGGAACGTGCTTTACAAATCTAATAAGTTAATGCAGGAAATAAATTTTTAATTCAGATGTAGAGCGCACCAAGCGAGCGCCCAGATTTATCTCCGCATTTGCGCCTTACATGAGAAATGTAGTTAAAAGAAACAGCAATAAACAGCTGAAAGCTATTCCGTGTTGCTGCAGAAATATTATTCAGGGGAAAACATTGGTTATTCATAGAAAAGATTTAGTTTTCTCGGGACCCGATTACGTATTCGAAAATATATCTTTGTGGACGATTTATCACAGGATTTCTGAATTAGAAGACAGAGAGCAGGGTACGGCATTTGGGACTTGGTGAATAGAATTATAAATTAGTTCCCAGTTCTCAAGTACATGTAAGATTAGTTGCATAAGCCCTGGAGTATACACAACTTGCATTAATAACTGGTTGTTCCGTTTAGTACATAACGTGTTTTAAGGTTTCGTTTTGTATACAAACTATCTTTAGTGTCTCTGGGTAATACTCTGGAAACGCGGAGCCTATTGTGAGGAGAAAACATTATGAAATCACTGTAGTTACTTCTCAGTGGAAAAATTGTTCAAACGGGGCCTAAATTAACAGATTTTAATCGTATAGGAATATAATTACAGTGTGTATCTAAGAAACATTTTTTTTATTATAATCGTTAGTTTTTGTTGGGCGCCAATTTTTATTATATAGGAAATATTCATTTGTTTTAAGAATTAGAATTTTGTTTTGCATTATGGTTTTTAATTTTGACTGGCCCCACGTTGAACATCAAAATATTTGTATGTTGAAACTGTGAATAATTGTGAATTGTATATGTGAATAATTTTTTTTAATTATTTTGTTTTTAACTACCTGTCTTAGAAGCGAGATTTATTCCTGCAGATAAAATATTTCCTTCGTTGAAGTTGATATTTTACTTGAATTTGCTAACTTAATACAGAGCCTTCACAAATCTTTACAAACCACGTGACCGCCGAGCTTAGGCAGCACAACTGGTACTGTCAACTAAAAATCTCTAAATCTTAGCGTTACCAATTTTAATGATTTATTTAAAATAAACAGTGACATACCGTTACGTCTACGTTCGAGATAATGCGATCGCTGATTGGTTGAATAGAATCTCGTGAAAAATGACACCAATCCACCAGCCGCAGCCGGTGAAACATAAAGTTGTGTTTTAATTTACTCTTGATCTTATTGCTTTAATAATTTTTAATTTTACCGAAATTTAATTACCAACATGAAAGAAATAAAATAACTGTTCCAAAAAAAAAGTACTGGTCACGTCGCTTGTAAACATTTATGAACGCTCTGTATTTGCTTTATTTATAGTTTTCACTATCAGAATTTATTATTTTTTATTTTCGTTACTCTAAACTTCTCAAAAGCATCACAGTTCGCATAAATCTGAATATTTTTCCTGATCTAGCTATTATTCTTATATCATACAGAGTGTTTCAGTTCGAGTGAATCAAACTTTAACCACAAATAGAACTCAATAAATAATTTAGAATTGCCTTATAAAGCAAGGGTTTCAGTCCCAAAGTTTTCACTGTACAGGGCCGTATTGGTCGGTTGTTAAAATCATATTATTTACGAAATCTTTGGTATGTAAATTTGGTGTGGTGTTAACATTTACACATGTGCATAATTTACTGTAAAATTTACAAATTTTTGTAGGTCAGTGGCGTAGGAATGGATTGTAAGGTGGGATATTTTTGACCCAACTTCTACGCCAATAACCTAATAATCGTTTGGGATTCATTTTTAGATTCCGTGGACAATTCTACATAAAAAAGGTATAGTTGTTGAAAATCAGTATAGTGTATCGTTTTACNCACCGCTCTCCCACAGACTCCCTCATACAGAGTGTTTCAGTTCGAGTGAATCAAACTTTAACCACAAATAGAACTCAATAAATAATTTAGAATTGCCTTATAAAGCAAGGGTTTCAGTCCCAAAGTTTTCACTGTACAGGGCCGTATTGGTCGGTTGTTAAAATCATATTATTTACGAAATCTTTGGTATGTAAATTTGGTGTGGTGTTAACATTTACACATGTGCATAATTTACTGTAAAATTTACAAATTTTTGTAGGTCAGTGGCGTAGGAATGGATTGTAAGGTGGGATATTTTTGACCCAACTTCTACGCCAATAACCTAATAATCGTTTGGGATTCATTTTTAGATTCCGTGGACAATTCTACATAAAAAAGGTATAGTTGTTGAAAATCAGTATAGTGTATCGTTTTACTGAAAATCTCATTTGAATGGGAGACCGTTCGTTTGATAAAAAAGACAGACTCTAACTAATATTTCAAATCTTTAAAATAAAATGAGATTTCTTGATAACATATTATTGCTTAGATGTTTTTTCATGGCAATCGTTGTGTACGGATACTATAATAGACGCACAGCGCAGATTTATAATTAATACGTGGGTGTAATTTTTTAAAGAAGTTATTATCTGTTTAAAACAAACGGACCGTTGAATGAACAAGGATACCTATAATTGCTTCAGAATGGCACAAATGAAATTTTAGAGGAGGTGCTATTGCATATGCTGTCCACCGGACTGTAGTGTGACAAAAAAATTAGCTCAGAGCTCAGAGGAGGAATTCACCACATTAAGAATGCAATAAATAATGCACAAGGGATTAGATTTAGAATTCGCAGATGTAAAGGCATATTATTTAAT
>NW_019421606.1:0-4754 GCF_000390285.2 Anoplophora glabripennis
TATTTATATACAAAAAAATTGGGAGAATATTACGTTAAAACCCTAAATATATGATATAGATAAAAAAATCTTAATAATTGAAATGAATCATATAATTTCAAGCTTAAACAGCCATTCTTAGGAACTAAAATTTAAATATTATTGCACTAGGTACTTAATGCGCAACTGCGACTAGTTAACGGGGCTTGTAGGGTAGAACATCATTAGCCATTACTGTGCATGCATATTCTAAGGTGTGAATATGCATTATTTGGGTAACATGGATAATTTATTACCTGACTATGAGTTTTACAGAACTAAAAGTAGTGGATGGATCTTGCTTTATTGTCTTATTTCGAAATTCCAATTGTTTTCGAGATATAGGGTGTTAAATATCATAAAAAAATTAATTTCTTATAAATATCCTCTTAAATGACACATGTCGATAAAATATGGCCGATCTTCTCCCAGAAACCAGAATGTACTTTTCCGAAGGATTTTGATGCGCTGAATCCGAATCCGAGGTCCAGATTTCTTAATTGGCTCTGATTTTCGAGATATCCTAACCTAAAAGTGACAAAATCGCGATTTTTTGTCATGTTTGAGGTTATGTTACATGGATAGGTACATTTTTTTGCTAAAACCATTAATGGGGTTTTAAAGTACTATACTTACTCTTTAAAACGCACTTGAATTATTCCCGATATCACTTTTCGTCTTTGAGAAATATAGTACTGTTAAGACCCCATTAATGGTTTCAGCAAAAAAGTTACCTTTCCCTGTAACATAACCTCAAATATGTTAAAAAATCGCAATTTTGCACTTTTAGGTTAGGATATGTCGAAAACCAGAGCCAAGTGAGAAATTTGGACCTCGGATTCGGATTCAGGTACCATAATTCTTTGAGACAGTATATTCGTGTTGTTGGGTTAAAATCTGGTCGTCCTGTGTAATAGAGGCATTTGAACTAAATTTGATGTACATTAAATTGTGTCGAGTTTTTGTAAAATACTATAATATTAAGACTCTCACTCAACCAGTGACGGCGATACTGAGAGGTACCGTCATCAAGAACATTTCCATACATCTGAATATTTTGTAAAATACGGTAATTTTTCTAAAACTGTTTAGAAATTCTTTTATTACTAATGCAGTTTTAAATACAATGTAACCATTGAAAGTTGGGGAATTTCAGTGGCGTAAAAATTTGTCTTTTATTAGATATCCTTTTTTTTATTATTATTAACGATTACATTTGAAACTGTATTTGCAACAAATAATTCCTATGATTTTTTTTTGTGAAATGATTTGTTTTAGAATTATATTATTTTGATTCAACTGTATATTAAGCTTAATTTAGACTAAAAAAATAATAATAACTCAAAAATTATTTGTTTTTCGAATGAAACGGGTGATAATTTTTCTTTAAAATACAATAGGGAATCAAATGAAGTTATCGAAGTTACGAAATATTCAATGGTTTTGCAATTTTTAAGTTTTTAATGACGGTATATCCCGGTATCTCCGCCAATGCTTGTGCAAGACTATTGGTATTAAAGCTTTTAATAGAAATATGACCCAACATGACCTAATATAACGTTTAGGTCAAATACCTCTATTATTTCAGAGCATATTTCAGTAAATGAAATTTTTTGAAAACATTTAACACCCTGTATCTCGAAAACGATTGAGATTTCAAAATAAGTACTATTTTTTGTTGTTCTATATGTTCCAGTGTTTGATTAAAACTGCGACACCCTGTATATTTTACTCACAAGATTTTTTTGTAGTAATAAATATAAAAAATAAAAATTTTAATTAATAAAAGCATGATGGTTGATGGTTGTAAAAAAATCATTAGTATCATTACCATGAAACTGTCACTATGAAAGATGCCTACTAAGTAAAAATGTTTTAAAAAATTTTACTGTTCTGAGCCATACATTATTTAAAAAATATTTATTTCTAACTAAACTATGCATAATTCGAAAAAAAATAGGGACATTTTTTTCTTCAAAAAGATCTAATTCATTAAAAAATAATATTTGCTTGATAATTCAAAGGAATAAATAAAAATCGAAAAATTTCTGTTAAGGGTAGTTAGAAAACTATCCTTATTTGTAACCAATTTTGATGAAACTCATGACAGTTAAATCCTTATGGTATGATTATTACCTACAATTTTCATTCCATTATCTTAAATCAGAAAGTTATTTTTAAAAGTTTCCACCAAAGGATAAAACCCCTTTGGAGAGCCATATTGTAGGAACGATGCTCGGGAGGACCAATATTTATTGGAACTTTTTTTACTATTTTTAGCTCTACTTTCACCTCCTTAAATTTTGTACCAGCTTTTCCAAACGCCTTGTATATCATATGATATTATTTATTTATTTATTATTTAGACGAGACTGAAGATCGAATATGTTTTACAAATNAGTATCATTACAATGAAACTGTCGCCATGAAAGATGCCTACTATGTGAAAATGTTAAAAAAAGCTAGTGTTCTGAGCCATACATTATTTAAAAAATATTTATTTCTAACTAAACTATGCATAATTCGAAAAAAAGTAGACATTTTTTCTTCAAAAAAGTTTAATGAATTAAAAAATAATATAATTTGCTTCATAATTCAAAGGAATAAAAAAAATTCGAAAAATTTCTGTTAAGGGTAGTTACAAAACTGACTTTATTTATAACCGATTTTGATGAAACTTATGGTAGTTAAAAACCCTTATGGTATGATTATTGCCTACAATTTTCATTTCGTTATCTTAATCAGAAAGAAAGTTATTTTAAAAAATATCCAAATGATAAGACCCCTTTGGAAGGCCGTATCTCAGTAACGGTGCTCCGGAGGGCCAATGTTTATAGGAACTTTTTTTACTATTTTAGGCTCTACTTTCACCCCCTTAAATTTTGTACCAACTTTTCGGAACACCCTGTATTATGACGGGCAAAAAACGTTGTAAAGCGTGTCTATGAAATTTCTACGAGCTCTTCACAACGAAGCCGGTTTCAAAATTTTCTATTTCTTTGATTTGATAATTGTTTTATCTCAATACGACAGTTATTCGACGAACATTATTTTAGAAACAGCTAACAATGAAAATAACTAAATTAAAGGTATGGAAGTATAAAAATGGAAAACAGTCATCATTATGGAGAGTGTAATCTTTTTCCCACTCTGATCGGGTTCTAAATTTAACACAAACCAATCCAGTAGCCGATAAAAGAGCAAGACTCAAATTAGACATAATAATCGTATCATATTTCCGCTTTAATCGCCGAGAAACGTTAGTTGGAAAAATCGGCTTAGGGAGACGTAACGCCGTGGTGGTCCGATTTCTAACAACTCCCGAGGGGCATCATTAATTTCGTATTACCCCCGAGTTGCATCCCTCAATACTTTTCATATACACAAAAGGCTGCCAGGAAACGGTGACAGCAATTCGCGTGGCGTAATTAACAGTTTACAAAAGGCACCAAAGCGCTTTTGAAATAAAAGAGAATCAATTCGAAAAATAGACGCCGCTAAGGACATTGTTTACGCTAAGAAAAACGTTTTGTTGCAATGAAATAGCAATGCAAATGCAATCGGTTTACTTGAGTGTAAATCTCAATTTTTTTTTAAATGTTTTATATATTTTGGGTACTAAGCAATCATGGCCCAACATACGAGGAAATCAAATTATGTTGGCGTAATTTCTTATTAAATTATAGGAAGGAGTGGACATCTCAAAGAAGCAAGATTCTCGTCGTCCGACCACAAGGACCAACTTTCGGTTCTGGGTTAATGAAATGTTCCCTCAATTTACTTTAATGTAAAGTTAGGAGAGTAATCTGGTGAAAATATAAAAATAAACTACTTAAAATAGTAATTTAAAAAAGATTCGAGCAATATTAGAAACAACCAGTTCTTACTTTCCTATTTGCAAAAATTGGTATTTATTTGAAATAAATGCATCTGGAAATTTTTAATTGCATTTGCAATATTATAGAAAAACTGACGTTCATGAGTAGGATTTTCATTAAGATTTTATACCTACAAAATAATACGCAACTATTTGGATATTTTATTAATTCGCTCTCAAATAATAAATAGGAATAAATTTCCACGTCATTATTTATTATGGAGATCTTCGCCAATAGCCCTACTATAACCGTAAACCAAAAAATTGTATTATTAATAATAACATCAAAACTTTAAAAAACGTATTTACAATAAAATTAAGTAACAGAAAAGAAAACAAAGTGATATATTTACCTAATAATTAACAAAATTGTTAAATATTTCCATAATATTTCTAATTCGTCGTAGTAAGTATCTATTAAATTACGTTAAATTTAGTCTTACTTTGTTTTGTTGTAAGGAAATTGTTTTTTATTTACTTTAAGTTAATATCTGTCTTGTCCTTATCCTTAAAGCCTTTGTACTATTTCTCACATTGACATCAGACACTACCCGCGTACTATGCGACACGTACATTAACCGCGAACTGAAACACTGAAGCTATAAGCAGTTTTGAGCCGGCCTCAATTCCCTCCTAAATCACATTATTTTATACTGTTATTTTGATTTTTGAAAATGTAATAGGTAATTGAAAATTAGTTTACCTAACTGTTTATTTATGTTAATAGTAGAAGAGTAGGTATTAAAATATACGGTGTGATAGTAAAATTTTACATTGAGATCCGGCCTCAGTTGCTTCATACGACAAGACGCCACTGGGTTGATTATTCAGTTTCTTACTGTACAGGGTGTCCCCATAT
>NW_019421607.1:0-4760 GCF_000390285.2 Anoplophora glabripennis
ATTTTAAATACACATCATCAAAGGGCCAAAAATATCTCTAATATCTTAAGCGTAGAAATTTAGTTTTTTCTAAACCATATTAACTCTCAAAAGGAATTAAAATTAACACCTACCCTAATGAATTATTGGAACAGTCCTAAGGTACATTTAACCTGCTTAGGATTGCAAAAATTTGGAGCCTTCAATTATATTACAAAAGCTACACCGAAAAAAATGTCGACTGAGAAATCATTATTTTCATTTGTTTATTTAAAAGCTAATTAAAAATATGATAATAAGCGAGTTAACTTAATTTTTTAATTTTTTATTAAGATATAAATATTACACAATAAGTTCTGAAAATTTCATTAAGATATCTTTAATGGTTTTTACACAATTAATTTTTTTATTTAAAGTCCCGAAAATGTTTATTATAAAAAAAATTGTTGTTAAAATAAAAATTTTCAAAAGCGGTTTTAGGGTATGATTGTTGGTAATGATTATTTTTGATTAAAATGTATGAACTCAAATTCCATAATCAAGTGGAAAATGGTCGTCATTAACACCAATTTTCACTTAATGTATGGGTCGGAATTGTGGGAGACCACTTAATAGACCCATTTTTTTTACCATCGAGGCCTACGGGAGATGTTTATCGCCGTTTTCTTGAGGATGAATTGCCGGTACTTTTAGAAGACATCCCATTGCCATTAAGGCTGCAAATGTATTTTATTCACAATGGTGCTCCACCCCATTTCAGTTTAGCTGCCCGTGAATATTTGAACAATATCTACCCAAATCGCTGGATAGGTCGAGGAAGCACTCAACCCTGGTCTCCTAGGTCTCCCGACTTAAATTCATTGTATTTTTTCCTTTGGGGTCACCTCAAATATTTGGTTTATACGACTCCAGTGCAAACCATAGAGGAATTAAGAAACCGCATTGTCGCATCCTGTGAAACAATTAGACACGGGTTCGCCAATCAATGTGTCGTAGGTTAGATGCCTGTATTAGAGTTGAAGGTGCACATTTTCAACACCTGTTGTAACGCCTGTGTATGTAAAGTATTTTTCATATCATTGCTGTTTGTTAAATATTTTTTCTTATGTTTCTGTTAATATTAATTATTTAAAAAAATATTATTTAGTGAGTTATTGTTTCTCAGCTTGTTAAATTGTTTTTCCTTCAAATGTATTGTTAAAGTTGATTAGTAAATAACTAAACATTGAATTTCTATTTTTGTTTTCTACTTCCCTTAAGAATGTGCATATGAAAGGATATTAATTTTTTTCTCGAAAACGAAGTAAGGTATCAAAAAAAGTAAAGAGACAAAAAAGTTGTATTTTTAATCGCATAATCAGAAAAAAATATGACACCTAAGAAAAAGCAGTGACGTCTCATATGTTTACTTATTAATATCAACAGGAGTGAGTNAAGCATTTTCGGACATAGGTTTATAGGAACTTTGGTTCTTATTTTTGGTCAAGGAAACTCCCCCTGATTTTTTTGCAATATTAATGGGATATCCTGTATAGTACATCCGTAAGTTAAGCAAAATTCATTTGAATTAAAACATGTTGAGTTATTTGCGTAAGAAAATACAATTATATATCTTCATCTTCTAGAACTTTTGTATTTCTTTTTGTATTATTGAAAAATGCCAAAAAAGTTGTGTATATTCTATAGGTTGTTTTTTTTTCAGAAGATGATAAAACAATTATTTATTAATAAAATAAAATAAAAATACATTAGCCTAACTAAATAAGAAGAAGTAGAAGGTAATTCAAGTTCTTATTTAATTACCATTATTATTTAGACATTTGGTTCTAATGAAATATCAGGATATTCTTGGAGGAAAATTTTTTAAAAAGTACTAATTTATCACGTGTATCCTTCATACAAACAAATATATCCCAATCTAAAATTGCGCGTCCGTAATTGCATTTAAATACCAGCCAAATATATTAAATGTATAAATTAGGGTCCGTGACAATAGCCACCCCTCCAGAGAAAGCGGGGGGTTGCATTTATCACCTGACCCCGCGCCACCCCTATTTTATTATTCAGTTTTCGTTTGCATTCTGTAATATTCAATTTAGTCATATTGTGAGCTTGAATTGCTTCTATTTATATGGATATATTGAAATTGTACAGCTCAATTAATACACATACGTGTGTGCGAGGGAAGTGTTCAGTCCAATGAATCCCAAATAAGCACAAGCGTCAAACAAAAAATTTAATATTGACTGTAATATATTAAAACGGAAACGTGATTTTTTGCATTCCCTTTTCAAAACTGACCCGTTCGATCGCTGCAGCGGAGGCGGCCATTCATGGTGATTTTTAAATAATTCTGCAACGTGCAATGCCAAAGTTGCTGATTTCAAGTGTTTTTTTTTGTCCTCTTTCCTCTATAGGCGGTGACGATTCTGACCTGTCCATCCCACAAGTTTCATGACATTATTCTTCATTATTGACATCACTAGTGAGAAAGTAAGACCTCATCACTGTTATTCTGACGTCACGGGAATGGGGAAATGAAAAACAACGGAGGTATTTTGGTATTTTTCTCCTAGTGAAACAAATTAATCAAGGAATCCTTTGTGGCAAATCGTACTAAAAATAAGACACATAAAAAATACGCATCACTATACAGGGCGTGGCGTGTATAATCTATAAAAATTAAACTAGTCCATGTGTTGTACTATGAGTTACGTGCTGTAGACCAGCCGCGTAAACAAATCGTCGTTGAAAGATAGAAAGATACTTCTCAATTTTTGGGGAATTTTTCAATGCAAAAGTACAAATTAAGAAAAATAGATATTTAAAAAAAACTGATATTTTCTTTATAATAATCAATAGTAATTATTATCTTAACTGCATAGTTGTTACTACAAGAGTTCGCAAACAAAACCACATCCGTAAGCATCTGTAGTTGCCAAATGCGTGCACTAAACAAACTCCATTAATATGAAACAAAATGAAATAAAAACTAGGGAAAATGCTTAAATTGATCAATATTAGCGCGGATACAGGCATGGCACCGACGCACCCAATTTTGGCAAATATTTTCCCAAATTCCATGTATTCCCTAATTGGGTCAGCAGTTTTAAGTATACAGTTACGCAATTTTTCCATCGTAGCAATTGGAGTATTGTAAACCAATGACTTCAAGTGACTCCAAAGATAAAAGTCCATTGGAGTTAGATCAGGTGACCGAGGTGGCCACGACACAGAACCAAAGCGTCCAATCCATCGCTGAGGAAACATTTCATTCAAAAGTGTCGTTACTTCTCGAGTACTGTGTGGAGGAGCCCCATCTAGAAGATAAAACATGCCTGCCTGAACTTGTAATGCCACATCGTCCAATAATTCAGGCAACCGGTTCTCCAAAAAGTCAGCATATGTTGGTCCATTTAGTCGTCCTTCAAAGAAATAGAGACACAAGTACATCGCCTATTATGCCAGCCCAAACATTTACCGAGAACCGATGTTGAAAATGAGTTTCCCTAATCGCGTGAGGATTTTCATAGGCCTGGAAATTCACTTCATCACGGGTAAATGTCGCCTCATCTGTTACACGAACATAAGCAGGAAAGTCTACTTGATTGGCACATTGCCGTAAAAACCATCTGCAAAAATGCATTCGTTGATCACAATCCGCGGGAAAAATCTGTTGAACTGGTTGCAGATGATAGGGGTGCAACAGCTGGCGCCTTAAGATGCGATATACGGTACGAGATGAGGTTCCTACTTGCTGTGCGAGTCGTCGAGTACTAATTGTGGGTCTTCATCAAGATTTTCCAACACTGCATCTTCAACATTAAGGTTCACTTGCTGACCACGTCCTTCTCCTCGAGGAATAACACTTCCCGTATCTCGCAGCCTCTGAATACACTCTAGGATTGTATTTGCACATGGGGGGTGATGTTGTAGCCATCGTTCCCGGTACAACCTAGTCGCCGCGAGCGCATTTTCTCCGGCTGCACCATACACTAACACCATATCGACACGTTCGGAAACAGTAAATGCATTGTTTTCTCGATTCATTATAAAACTAGTTTGTGCACAAACTAAAAAATTAAGCAAAGTAAGAAATAAGAATCTCGTTTTTAATATAATCAGCTATTCTTATTTTTTACTTCTTTATTAAAATTACACTGTCACTATCGTGGAATTACAAAATAAAAACTTTTGTCTGAAATCTTTCACAACAAAGTCAGTTGACTGCACAAATTTTTTGACAATGTAACCTAACCTTTTTTTAGTACTACTAGTATTAGATTATACCGACTTAAATTATCGGGTCGCATAAAAACATGTCCAAAGGTTTTAATAAATAACACAGGGTTGGAATACATTTTCGTTAAATAAATTATTTAAATTATAAAAAAGCGAAGCTAGAACTTTTTCGTATAAGACTTTTCTATTACAAATATCATCAGGAAGCTGTGGTTTAATTTTTATAGACTATACACGCCACACCCTGTATACTGAACTTCAATTGAAAACTGAAGTATAAATAGATCATAATAAATCAATATTAACAAAATTATTTTTGTTACAGTTATATGCAAAAAGTTGCCTATTTTAATGACTAGAATGCACTATGAAAATTATATACCTAATCACCCTGTATATTAAGTCTAGGAAAAACTTTGAGTATCTCGATTACATAAAGAGAATATAAAGTAGAACAGCATGAAATGAGATATGCGGGTACACAAACGCAATTTCCAACGCCCTGTATACCGAAAATAAGAATTTTCCCTGTTCAATAT
>NW_019421608.1:0-4752 GCF_000390285.2 Anoplophora glabripennis
TAATATTCAGTTTCCAAACGTAAATTTTAATTTCAAACTTTCGTTGGTGATTCTTCTCGTTGAAACGAATAAGAAAGGGAATAATAATATTTTTTCCTAGAACAATTTTTAATGCCGATATGATCCTTTAAAGATAAATTACATTATCAAATAAGTTAAAGTCAGAATTACACATTTTTTATTTACAACCACATTTATCATCATAATTTATTGCATTTATTGCTCTTTATTGCTCTATTACAATAGTTTAAGTTACAAATCATATCTTTATGGTACGTGTTCTTAGATCTGAAAGCGACGACTGTTGTGCCCCCTACCTGCGATCGGCCTAAGCTCCCGTGAAACTAAAGGCAATGCTAATAATTAGACAGACTCTCTTTCTTCAAAAGATTTTAAGCGAAACAAATTTTTTGACCAATCATTCAAAGGACCATTCAAGATATATTCCTCAAATTTGGTACGGAGTAGCTTTAGAGTAAACTTTGAAAAAAAAAACAATCAGTGGCGTCACAGTTAGGAGGTCTGAGAGATATCAGCTTTAAAATAAAATTTGTTTTTAGAGAGAATATTCTGTCACAGATTTTCAATTTAAACTTTTGTGTCCCGTGAGCCTTATTGGAGAATGCACAGTTTTCTACAATGGATCGTAGGTAAATGTCAATTATTTCATTCCAATTTCGCAACAAGTTATTATGGAAGGTTGAAGTTGTCGGTCTGACCCCGCTGTGACACCCTGTGTGTTGTGCTCTATGAAATAACACACGACGATAGTTGAGTGTTACCTCTAATTTTTTATATACAGGGTGTCCCGCAGGGTGAACCGACGCAGGGCAGGTACATGTAGGGGTGTCCAAAATATTGTAATTTAACCAAATTTACCTATATACAAAGTGACCCCTGATGAATTATTAGCCCCCAAAGTGGGGTCCTAAATTTCGAAAAAAATTAATATTTCTGCAACGTTTTACCGTAGAAGAACCAAAGGTACATGATTTAGGTTTATTACTGGTTCTCTTTGACTATGATTTAAAGTTAATTGAAGCACTACAAGGTGTTCATTGGGGATGACTCACCCCTAAAATTGTGCCGATTTTTTTTTTCATTGACCGAATTGAAAAGTAATAATATTAGTTCATAGCAGAATTTAATTTTACATTTTTTTTACTCTGGTTAAATTTTAAAAAACTTCAAGAAAACCCGTATTAACTGACAGAACATTTTAACAGTGTATTAGAAAATAATCAAAAAGTCGGTAGTAGACTTTATCTTTCAAATTTGACAATTGGCCAAATAAATTTTACTTCACTTCCCTCCTAATTCTATAAAAAGAAAACAACTAGGTACCTAGGTAATTAAATTAGCGAATATTGTATTAAGTAAAAAACACAAATAAATAATAAAAATAATAATATATATTTTTTCAACAACAATCAGAGGCAATAATTGTTGAAATAAAATAATTTTATTACTAACTGACAAGTTTGAAGGATAAATTCATTGCCTATTACTGACTTTTCGATTATTTTCTATAATTCTAATAAACACTGTTAAAATCTTGTTTCAGTTAATACGGGTTTTCATTGCCTATTACTGACTTTTCGATTATTTTCTAATAAACACTGTTAATATCTTGTTTCACGGGTTTTCTTGAAAACCATAAAGTTTTTTAAAATTTAACAAAACTAAAAATAATTTAAAATTAATTTCTGCTGTGAATTAATATTAATATTTTTCAATTCGGTCAATGAAAAAAATGTTCGGTACTATTTTAGGGGTGAGTCATCCCCAATGAACACCTTGTAGTGCTTCAATTAACCAATGTTTCTAGCAGAAAACAGATTCTAAATTCTAAATTTGAAACTTTAAGTATTAAAAATTATTATGCGTTTTAAATTGATGATATTTGTGATTCTAGCGTTTCAAGTAACGATTAAGGCTTCATAGCAAGATTTTAATAAAAAATTACCTAAAGTTCCTCCTCGTAGAGGAAAAATGTTGTAGATTGATTTTATTACAGAAAAATATCTCCCTTAATGTCGAAATTTATGTGTTTCAGTGCTTTTTAATATCTATAATTTTCATAGTATAAATCCGCTCTTTCTTGTGGTACATATAAACATTCATTCGAAAAAAATTTAGAGCGCGATCTCTGTATAAAACATATTCATTCATTGAAGCTATTATTAAACATTTTAACATTGCCACTAAATGTTGAACAAGGAAATTACAATTGTTGTTCTATCGCCTTCATAAGAATTGATAGCAGAAACTACTGACAAATAAGTTCTTACCTTGAAAACTTCCTTTGTAAATGAAATTGTTTACCAGATTAGCTCATAATTACACCTAATATCCGATTTAGTTAAGCTCTTGTTGTTCCCGTTTTATTTATTTATTTATTTATTATTATTTTAAATTAGTCAGTATTTTTCGTTTCAAATAGACATTTTTTTTATGAAATCACGAGTGCATGCATTATTTATTTAAAATTAACATTCTAAAATTCATATTTCATTGGAAGATGTCTGTATGGCGTCCTTTATATTAACACCACAACAGCTTAATAAACCTTGTTACAAACAGGACAGATGTAGTAGATAATCAATCAATTTACGCTAGTATCCACTAGTGTGAATTGACTGATTAATCTTGCGGATTAATCCTTACATCTGTTATGTTTCTGACAAGGTCCGCCGGCCAAATTATGTGTGACACAATTAGTCATTATTTTATATTAATTAGCAGATACTCAACTGTAATTGTAAAAGTATTGCTAAGGCCCAGTATATTGAGTACGGGTTGAGACATGGGCGTAGCCAAGAATTTTCCTAGAGGGAAGGGGGAAGGGGGCGAGAGCCAGTTTATTGAACAAAGGGTATGGCATGTGAAATCATGGTTTCGAAATACCAAGAATATAATATGGTTAAACCGAGGAATTTAGTGCAAAAGCTTTTCTACCCAACGCACAGTGGTAGGAAATCCGAAAAAAAAGACTTGCATCATCACCAAAAGTGGGGACTTTATGTTTTTCAGGTCGCTAAAGCCGAATTTGCAGTCAAAAATCTCAAATTCAAGATGGCTGATACAAAATGGCCGATATATCACGTTAATTTATTGAATCTAATTGAAATTTCGAGTGCCACTGGTATTGAGGTCGAGTAAAACGTATGTAAGATCGAAGTTTGAGGTTTTTGAGGTAATAAATTATTATTAATAAAGTACGAAAGGTATATCTGCGATATAAGGCATGTATTAGGAATGAATTCGTCATTTCGAACAAAATAATTTCTAAATACTATTGAAGCTTATTCTTGTTATACAGCTTATTCTAATTATTTAGCTAATTCTAATACACCTGTCACATAACCGTCAGAGCATGGAAATATTATCCATAGCTTTGGTTGAAAAGCTTTTCTCATTTTCATCTATCTTGCACCTTTTTAAAAAAGGTTGATCTAAAATGATGATTTGCGTTTCTAAATTCTCTTGGAATTTTCCTTTCAAAAATAGAAAAATTTATTTGTTCATTCACGTAATTTTACTGGTGCCTGATCCTGTCGAAAATGATAAATTATGAATTAAAAGATCATAGATAATAAGTTCATCTATAATTTTCTTCATTTTATTTTCGTATTCTTCTCAGCAAATCCTTTCATTTGATACCCATATCATGGGGGTGCACAAAAAATAACTGGTCCGCCATCTTTGGGAGTCCGCCATATTGGATTTAAAATGACGTCACTTAGCTAACCATGCATTGTCATCCAAACTAAACGTGTATGCAAAATTTCAGCTCAATCGGTTGGGGAAACTGTTTTAAAATTCAGTTGCAAAATGTGACCCATACTAACAAGGCAAGTTAAATAAAAGCTTATAAAAATATGATAAATTGCACACGAAAAAGGTGCATGTTCATAAAAAAATTGAAAATTGAATTAGAAACACTCGTTTGGAACACGAAGAGACACTAAAACGCTAGCTATTGTATAACTAAGGCCTCTTACAATAGTAAATCGGCCGTACATGGAGGCACAAAGAAGAGTCAGAACCCTAATCCGGAAAAATCCGGTGGTTTTCTCTTTTGATATATGAAATTGACACTCCTGTCCGCATTTTCGAACTTTCAGTAGTGCAGGATCTCTTGGGATCACAACTATTTCGATAATTTACGATTGATGTGATTTGAAATCGATGGAAATTGCAAGACGTTTTTGTTAAAACAATAAAAACCAGCAACTTTCGAAAAATGAGGTACTAAATGAACAAACGTATTCTACTTAACTCCAGGAACACCCTCTTTATTGCACACAACGATTCGTACTCTAGTAAAAATTTGTACGTATTTTCAATTCACCGCTTTTCGAGGGGTCAGTGGCAAGTGAAATATGCTAATGTGTCGCAGCATACTTCCGATAGTTGCTGTGGTCTATACACATGGGCCAGCTCTCTGTNTCGAAGTTTGAGGTTTTTGAGGTAATAAATTATTATTAATAAAGTACGAAAGGTATATCTGCGATATAAGGCATGTATTAGGAATGAATTCGTCATTTCGAACAAAATAATTTCTAAATACTATTGAAGCTTATTCTTGTTATACAGCTTATTCTAATTATTTAGCTAATTCTAATACACCTGTCACATAACCGTCAGAGCATGGAAATATTATCCATAGCTTTGGTTGAAAAGCTTTTCTCATTTTCATCTATCTTGCACCTTTTTAAAAAAGGTTGATCTAAAATGATGATTTGCGTT
>NW_019421609.1:0-1376 GCF_000390285.2 Anoplophora glabripennis
TCTTTTTATAAAAAAAAACACACACGAAACAATATCATACATTGTTTTTTTTTAGTTCGTAGATTTAGGAAGTACTTACCACTAAGTCTAACAAACCTTAATCCTATAGCCATTTTATGTTGCTTTCAAATGACCTTGAAATTTATAAAATAACATTTCTCACAGAAAGTCGATATTATAGACTGATAATCTAACCCCTTCGTAGAAAAAAATTATGAAAGGCATCTTCCAAACCGCAAATATTTCAACAGTTTAGCAATAGAATCCTGTAGTCCGGTCAAAATAGACATTTCAAATAACGAAAATTCCGACAGGGCTAAATTTTGGTGGAGACCTTGGGTACACCATTCGAAATAAAGTGTCAAAAGTCCCCATTGATCCCATGTGTGCTAAAAATGTTATTCTGGGTCAAATGTCAAAATTTTAGGTTTTTTGGATTTTTTTCGAAAACGGAAAGTTTTATCAAAAAAGTATCCCAGACAGAAATTATAGATCTTAAAATTATCTACAACGCCTTCAACTCTTAGAATTGCGATATCTCACGAACGGCGATTCTTAGAAAAAAAAGTATAAGCACCATTTTTGTAGATAATTTTTCACAGTGGCGGTTTTACCATAAGAGCTGCGGAGCTGCAGAACACATAAAATTTTATGTATTTAATCATATTAAATGTCAACAAAATATTTAAAGAATCCAAATGTACTCGCGCTAAAATAAATCTAGGAGCTTATATTATTATTTATTGCGACGCGAGCTACGCTCCTTAATATATGCAACCTCATATACACAATGTGTGGACAGCGAACAATTATATGCGTCCTTTGTTTTTATTGGCTGATCAGGCACGTGACCCAGTACGCGGAGATAGGGGCTTTTGCGGCTGCAATAGTCACAGCGCTGCAGTCTGCACTCTGTAGTAAATGCAGTAATATTTTGTACGTGGTACGGCACGTGTGAATATTTTCGTTTAGGCGTCTACGGATATTATAGTTATTAAAATGAATAGCGTTTCGTTTAAAAAAAGACTTTAATTGGTTCTCTGCCTAAACTAAAAATAAAAGAAGTAAAAGTATAAAAAAACAATAATGTATACACAAAAGCAGAGTGGGTGTGCGGGTGTGATTTAAAATATTCACTGTTTTGTTTTCCGTGCTTACTTTTCGGTGGGGATAAAGCATGGACAATATACAGTGTGAAAGATTTAAGTCATTACGTCTTTAGGTAAAATAAACATAAGAAGTCAGTTAGATTCTGCATATTGGGATAATATACGGAAACATATGAACAGGTAATGAAAAATCGTCATGTATTATTTAAAATCATAGATTGCATAAAATTTTGCGGAGCTTTCGAATTAGCACTTCTCGGACACGAC
>NW_019421609.1:3662-4752 GCF_000390285.2 Anoplophora glabripennis
TATAGTAGGATCATATTCGATGCAAAGTAATAAATCATTGCCTGTCAAGGGAACCAATGAAGTACGCTTTTAAGGGTTTTACAAATTGAATAATTTCTTTATACATTATGAAGGGACGAGGGGATCAGTTCAGGTCTGGCACCCTTGTTGCTACAAAAATTCCTTTATTCTCATAAACTATTTATTTTAAATGTAATTTATTATAAATCCAATTTGTTTCCTAAATTCCACATATGTACTACATTTTACCTCTGTACGCGCCACTGTTGTTTACTTGTTTTTTGGAAGCGCTCTCTAATTGACGGCAAAGCTCGCCAGGTTAGTATTTGACGTATAACCGACCAGTTCGTACACTCGATGCACCTGGGCCACTACAGCTACTACCAGAACACAGTGCGTATGCAGCGGTATTTCAGATTTTACATTGAATTTCATTTTAAATTTGAAATGATTTATCTTACGCCTCCTAAAAATGATGACACGATTTTTCTTTGATAAAAGACCGACAATTTTTTGCTCTACTTTGCATCGTATACGATCCTACTATAGTAGGCCCTATCACGTCGACATTTTGTAATGGCAACTTACTTGTTATAATTAATGCAAGTTAATTTTGTTAAATATGTAAAAAAAACAAAGTTTATTAAATACAAATTTAGGCTGTCTTTTACAAAATCATCAAAAGTCGACATTTTTGTTATATTTTCAATTGACAGTGAGTCTGTTTTGAACCTAGCTGCAAAATACTTTTTTTTTTAATTCTAGAACGAAGTCTTTTTCGTTCTAGAACATAAAACAAATGTCAATATAATTTGTCATTTTTTCGAAATTTATTTATGATTTTATTAATTAAACAATATACATTTTAAGTAATACAGCATTTCAATACGAAACAGTACCTATTATTTATTTTGCACTAAGTACATGTAAATTGAAAGTGTCGATATTGCAGCGAGTTAAATTTATGCCAGATCCAGTGCTGTCAGTTATCGTAGCTTTTAGTTTTGGGTGTTCAATGAGGCTGCTGCTGTAATTGTTTAAGTTCATTAATACACACTAATACATTTAAAAAATTTGAAGTTTATGTTAT
>NW_019421610.1:0-2161 GCF_000390285.2 Anoplophora glabripennis
TTTTTCCTGTGGGGGTTATATTAAGGGGCAGGTATATGCCAATCCACCAACAACTCTTGATGATATGAAAAATAGAATAAGAGAATCATGTAGACTTATAATTCCAGAAATGTTATCAGGAGTAAGACGATCCTTGAAAGAAAGATTAAATTTATGTGTTCAGCAGCATGGTCATTTATTTGAAAATTTAATTAGATGATCCCTTGGAAGATTTTGTCTAATAATGATTATATTTGTTAGTTCGGTGTAATTGCTTAATATTAAGTACTATACTCTTCTAGTGTTAATTGTTGTGTATTGTAATAATTATAAGTTATTCTAATATACCAATTTATGAGTATTTGTTACTTATTTTCATTATTTTATTTAAAGGATGAAATTTTTTCGTTTTATAATTAAATTATTAAATAATTTAATGTAAAGATACATAAAGAAAACAGTATTTATTATATTTGACGTAATATGATTATGATTTATTACTATCTATTTTGCCATGCCTACGAATCAAATTTGAAAATCACGAAAAATGCTCCACTACACTGTTAAGCGAATATCTCCATAAGTATTGAGTATAGGTATAGGACATGGTTAACAAAAATTGTTAGTTTTTAAAAGATCTAAAGGAATATTGAAAAATATACAGGGTGTTCCATTTAAAAAAATTAAGATTTTTTAGTTTAAACTTCTTCAAATCTGTGATTATTTTACGAACACCCTGTAGGCACTAATCAAAATTTGAATCCATGACGATCTCAAGCCACCTTTACGGTAATACTGTACCAGAAATCTTGTTTTAATTCTTAAAAATAACGAGGATAGCTACTGTTAAATACAGATACAAAAATGCAATATTTTTTATTTAGTTCCAATTATTTCAGAAACTATTAAATTTAGATATACGAAACTTTATATGAAACTGTTTCAAATTAAACGTAGAATCTAAAAATGTTGTAAAATACAGGGTGTTCCATTTAAAAAAATGTAAGTTTGGTCTGCCACAAATTTTTGGAGCACCCTGTATATTTTAAAATATTTTTAAAATGTGTCCTGTTAGCGTACTTATCACCCTGTAGAAATTGTTTTTTAATAAACTTTAGCAACTCGGAGTAAATCTACTTTAACCAATCGTTGACTCACCCTGTATAGACGAAATATTTGTTGTATAACGGCCAATATCCCAATCTGTAATAACAGTTGTGTTAAAAGAATTATTCGTTTTCATAATAATTATGTTTTCGTTTTTAATGTGTAAAACGCGTTTAACAATGTTCAAGTGATCGTCACTTCTCGGTGCATAATCGTTTATGATCGTAAAATTTTCGACAGTCCGCTGCGCATGAAGATAAACAGTATTGACACATGTTATGGTGATACATGATCATACAGCGATGTGTGAAGTAGGAAGTTATGTAAGTATCTAACTGTTTTATGGTTTGTGATTGTTTTGTTTTTTCCTATTTAAATCTTGTCTAAATCTTAAAAAAAATGTGTGCTCTATTAGAGACCGCTGATATTAAGCTTTGCATAAGATGGACGAACAGAAGTCTAACGGTGACAATAAAGAGCACGGGTAAAGTTCAATCAACCAGATGAAATTGAATTAGAAGAAAAGAAAGTAAACCTTTAAGGGAATGTTTCATTCTTAGAGTGGAAGAGTTATAGTGCAAATTCCCATATAAAGTAATGTAATACGAAAAGACACGGATATAGCGTTACTAAACTGGACGGTTTTGGGAGTGATTTGTCACCATTTTTAATACGTAATTGTTTGTTATATGCTTACGTTAGAATCTCAATTTGCAACTATACTTCTACGAAAATTTCTAAAAATGTAATGTCATGTTTTAATACATTTATTATTATAAAACTTATAATTAGTATTAGAGGTTTTAGTAATGGGTATGGAATACCTTAATAACAGTTATATCAACCAATTTGTAAAGAATATAAACAACGTTGTATACCAGTTATACCATAATTTAATATAGAATATGGTTTATAATCACTATACAACTATGTCAGTAATACGCGCTTATTATCCAATATTCATGTGTTTATTTGTCACATGTAGTACAATGTTCTTATAATTTATTTATTTATTTTATTTATTTATTTTAATTACAATATCCAACGGGCAATGCCCAGTTACAGGATAAGGATA
>NW_019421610.1:3782-4742 GCF_000390285.2 Anoplophora glabripennis
AGTCCATGGTCGAGACGGTCAAACGCCTTCGAAAAATCTGTATAGACTACGTCTACTTGGCTTCCCCGATCTATAGCCTCGCTGATAAACTGAGTAATGCATACTAAATTAGTGACTGTCGACCGTCCTTCCATAAACCCATGCTGTTCAGGAAGTATAATATTTTTTAATTGAAAGGAGAGGACACGATGTATAGCAGTTTCAAAAACCTTACTGAAGTTACACAGTATTGCAATAGGTCGATAATTAGCGATATCATTCTTACTTCCTTTTTTATATACGGGGCATATTCTTGAAATTTTCCATTGATCAGGGAATGTATGTGATGTCAGAATTAAGTTAAATATGGTGAAAAGAGGCTCTGAGAAGACGTTAGCACAGTCTCTAATCAAGAAAGCGGGTATTAAGTCCGGACCCATAGTCATTTTAGGCTTTAATTGTTTGATAGAAAATAATACATCATTGAGAGAAATAGAGTTATATGCAATAGTAAGTGCATTGTTATACGAACGCTTGTCTTTATTGAAACTACTAGATGCGATAAACGAAGTTGAAAAATAGTCTGCAAAACCATCAGCGATTTGTTTGTTGTCACTACATAATATATTATTGTAAACCATTGTAGATGGGATAGTTGAGTTACCTCTCTTTGAGTTGACGAAGGTCCAGAATTTATTTGGATTGGATTTAAATTCTAATTCCGTAGCAGAAATACACACAATTGAGTAATAATGGCGTTTAGAAATCTAATAAAGAGTAAAGCACACTTCTTTCAGTGTATGTTAAACACTGTTAGAGGTATTTGAGTTAGTTTTACTTAAATAAATAAATAACATCATGTATCTTGAAAACAAACCGAAATTAGACATAAGTGTACGGGGACTTTTATAATTTGAAGTCCTCAATCATGTGGTTCCATGTATTTCACTTCTTTCAATGTCATGGCATCCTAGGTATTAA
>NW_019421611.1:0-4789 GCF_000390285.2 Anoplophora glabripennis
ATGGACAATATTTAAGTGCACAGTTAACAAAGGAATTTATACTCCAGTCGAATTAGTTTGAACGTGAAAAAATTATATTATTAGACATTTTATTACGCTTTTTGATGGGAAGGGTATGAATGTAGAATAATATCAAAAAAATAACTCGAAAGACGTGACGCTAAGTTGACAAATTGCAAATAAGTGTTTTTTTTTTTTCACTTTTTTACTGCCCATGAAAATCTAGATGATCCATTGGAAAACTAGTCATTTTATGTTGCAGGCAATTAAATTACCTACAATTTAAAGTCATATTTCACTAATTTGTTAACTGTAAAATACCGGTCGAACGCAGAAATATCAGTTTTCGAAAATTGCGCATTATTATTCCAAAAAGCTTTGGATGTTGATGAAATTAATGGAAAAGGCGGTCAATCCAGTAACCAACATGTGTGGCAAAGACCGATTCGATTGACTGTAAAATTATTGCTCCAGATACTTGTTAATTAATTTCGATCGTTTTTTTTGCTAATTGTTTAATTACTAAACATTAATTTTAGAAGTTAATATCGTAGATATAGGTTCTAATTGGTCCAAAGAAACGTATCGAAAAAGAAAAATTTCAGAAAGTTGAAACGAAGTAGCCCTTTACAATCAACAAAGTAGGATGTGCAAAACAGAGTTATAAACAAAGTGTCCCAGGGTCAGGCAAAAACCGCTCGGGAATTTGCTCTTTTTGCGTTAAATAGAGCGCGTATATTACATGAACTGTCAATATCAATGTAAAGCTTTCTGAAAATAAAACCCTTTCTATAATTGTCTCTAAAATCGCGGTCCGATACGTCCAATTTTTTAATCGTTAATTTTTATGATTTAACTCTAAAATAATTTTTTCTAAGCCATTAGATTGATTATTTAAAATAATGAAAAGTTGTGTTCGAAATTTTGTTTTACGACAAACATAAAAAATCACGTTTGCTTTGTGAAATTGTTATTGAAAATTAAAAAATATATCTATTTCTCTGAAAAGATAGTTTACATTTGTTTGTAGTTTGTAGTTTGAAAAAAAAAAAAAAAATATAGAATTCATTAATTTTTCTGCTTATGATTTTTAAAATTTCTGAAATCATCCCTTNAACTTCATTTTCATTCGCTTGTTTTTCCTCGACGTTGCATTTCTTTTTGTTTCGGAGAAATGTTTTATAATCCGGTAGGTATTTCAATGTACTTCGGATTCCCGAAATAGACCAGGTGTCGGGTCTATTTATAAACCACTTGAAAAACGCAGAATACGCTGATACTCTTAAGATTGTATTCGTCAAATGTCTAACAAATGACTGGACTGCCTGGCTGCTGCACTTCAAAAGGGACGTTTTTGTTTCTAGGGCGTTTCCTGCGGGCTCTACCAGATTCGTGTCCTGCTGCGAGACGTGAGTTCTCTTGAGAGCCCCAGTGGGCTTTGTAAATAAAAACAAGCAAATAACGACGACGTGACAGTTGTCAGTGACGTTTTAATATCCGGTTACGGTTTTTTTTGGGTGTTACGCACCGTGACGCGTGCACTAAAAAAATACACTCTGTGCCCACGCTGCGAAAATGACGATGGAACAACCTAAACAGAAAGTTCACAAAAATACTTAAGTGGAACTCGTGGCGTCAAAGCTTTTGATTCAGTTTTGGTGTTGATGGGAGAAGACAAAAATACTTCATATTTTGATTCGAGGAAGGAAGGACAGCTTTTTTTTAACCTATAAAGGTGTTTCGGCTAAATTAAATTGTATTTGCCACGCATTTTTTGCTTCTACGAGTGTTATTATGAAAGTGAGGCCATACTTATTTTTACTTCGAAAAAAAACAGCCGCTGGTACGTGGGTTGCCGGGATGACTAGTTGTTATCTTGTTATTTTTGTGTAAGTGTGTGTGTGTGTGTGTCGTTATATAACCCTAACCTACAAGCCGAGCCACTTACCTCTATCGACAAATTATCGTAAGAAAAAAAAAAACGTTACCAAGTCCGGCTGTACTTGATTGCTGGTATACACTTCGCGCACAAGGCTGTTGCGCACTCCTAAGGGATTATTTCACGCTGCTGCGACTACTGACGAGACACTTCGGTATCGGGGTGGTCATTTAGCTCTGCGGTGGCGATTTTTTATTTTATTTTTTTTCGAAAAAGTCGTCGCTGGACTCGGCAACTCTCGCGCGTCGCGTCTCGCTTGCGATTTTCGCGTTTTCTGACTGATTTTCCCGAGCAGACGCATTTTCAGAATGGCGCGTATGTCAGAAATAGCTGCGGCTATTTCGGGAAGCGCCGTGACGCGTCTCCGCCGCCCGGAGCGTCGCTAGTCATTCGAAGCATTCCGTGGGCTCCTTTATTTCGCTTTGGGACGAGCTTCTTCGGCGGTCGAAATGGAGAAAAAAAAATCATCGGGAACGGAATTTGCATAGGAAAAAAATTTAATGGGGAACGGAAAAATTTGACACTCTGTGTGTGGGATAAATCGACGGCATCGGGTCTGGTAATCGCGCAGAACGCGTGGGACGACGCTGTTAATTAAGCAGTTAAGTAATAGCGAGTCGTTATCCTTAGAAAATATATTCGGGGTGCTTAGAACTGCACGAAAAAAAAAAAAACTGTTACAAATTTATACGGTTGTAGCGTTGTTGATTATAATTTATGTAGAAAATATCGCTACAAATTATTACACTTTACTTAAAAATTTTGTTTGGAATATTGTATATACTTTTTTTATCTTTACTGTAGTTATATTTTGCTAAAAGACACACATAATTGTGTATTTACAGCCACATTGTTGAAAAACTTTAGTAAAGTTTATAGAATTTTCATTGGGGTACTGAAAAAAATGTGTTCCGCAGATTATGCACATACATATAAGTTTTAATGGACAATATTTAAGTGCACAGTTAACAAAGGAATTTATACTCCAGTCGAATTAGTTTGAACGTGAAAAAATTATATTATTAGACATTTTATTAAAAATTTCAGAAAGTTGAAACGAAATAGCCCTTTACAATCAACAAAGTAGGATGTGCAAAACAGCGTTATAAACAAAGTGTCCCAGGGTCAGGCAAAAGCCGCTCGGGAATTTGCTCTTTTTGCGTTAAATAGAGCGCGTATATTACATGAACTGTCAATATCAATGTATAGCTTTCTGAAAATAAAAGTTTAACCCTTTCTATAATTGTCTCTAAAATCGCGATCCGATACGTCCAATTTTTTAATCGTTAATTTTTATGATTTAACTCTGAAACTATTTTTTCTAAGCCATTTTGTTTTACGACAAACATAAAAAATCGCGTTTGCTTTGTGAAATTGTTATTGAAAATTAAAAAATATATCTATTTCTCTGAAAAGATAGTTTACATTTGTTTGTAGTTTGTAGTTTGAAAAAAAAAAAACAATTATAGAATTCATTAATTTTTCTGCTTATGATTTTTAAAATTTCTGAAATCATCTCCTTAACTGTTAATTTTAATGGTACAAGAAAAAGTCAATAGACCATTCGAGTCGGCCTTTGGCACACATGTTGATCATTGGTTTGACCATTATTTCCATAAACATCAACATCCATCTCTCTCTGCAATAATAATGAATTTTCGAAAACTGATTTTTCCATTTGTACCTTTATTTTACAGGTAACAAATTGGTGAAAGATGACCTTCAATTGTAGGTAATTTAATTGCCTAAAGCATGAAATAACTAATATTCCCATAGGTCGTCTAGATGTTCGTGTGCAGTCACAAAAAGTGAAACTTATTTGCAATTTGCCAACCTAGCGCCACTTCTTCCGAGTTACTTTTTGGAAATTATCATTCTACCCGTCATAAAGTGCTATAAAATGTCTACTAATAATTATTATTTGAAGTTTTCAGATTTTATGATATAATTCGATTGGAGTATTAGGAAACAGTATTAAAATGATGTTAAAAGCGCAAAAGCCTGCTTGTGGTCAAGTCAGGTTTCAATTTTTTTGAAAATTTTCTATAAAGAATTTTAAATAAAACCACAAAAATGTGCTATAGTATGTGTATTTTTTTAAACGCTATAGATATATTATTTATCTACTACAAATACAGAGGTAGATATAAATTGTAGAATTCAATATTAGTAAATTTTACTACAATAAAAATAAAAGTACTTTACATTCTCTTCTAAAATTATAGGAAAAGGTATCTTATAAATAACACAATAAATACAATTGCGACAGTTTTTTTGTACAATATAGAGAATCTCAATAATATTTTTTTCGGATTTTAAAAAACTACATTTTTCAAAACATTGTATCGACAATTGTAGCATTATTATGTTTACTTATAATTATATGGAAAATACTACTAATTATAATTTATTTAACACATATTGCACAAAAAATGTACTATTTGAAACATAATTTGTAGAATTAATTATACGAAAACACAATTTAAGATTACAATCTTGACAGTTTTTTATGCTCAATGTGGGGGATCACAGTAATGTCAGTAATTTTCTTAAAAAATGTTTTCTGTCTTATTTAAATTGTCAAATTCGTCTAAGTTGTTTAACTTGCACTTAAAACCGCAAATAATTCTTCTCGGGTTTCAAGAAACGATAACTTGCCAAATTATTCCCGGGTAGTTGTTTTTTATTTCACCGCCCTGTATACTAAAAGAGACCGGAAACCGGAATTCGAAAGCAGATTTCTCAACCGCCCGACAGAGGCGCAACCTTGGTTTTACCTTTGATACATCGAGCTTTTTCATTAGATGTCACCTTGTATTTTATTAATATCTGCACACCAGTTTTGTTTTT
>NW_019421612.1:0-4754 GCF_000390285.2 Anoplophora glabripennis
TTCTAAAGGAGGTGTTGCACTATATAATATAAGTATTATTATACGCTTGAAGAAAAACATAATCACAGTAATTCAGATGAGACAAAACTAAGGATCCGACCAATACTAATTTAATGTCAGAGCTCAAATAACGTTTTAAATACGGTATTTGCTTAAAGGAGATGAACGCATTCTTACATAATTCACTAACATGTTGTGAGAATTTGAGGTCATTTTCAAATAGAAGATCCAGATTCTGGGAAAACTACAGTTTTCCAAAGGATAATTGTCAATATAAACAGCAAAATCCCCCAACTGTCTAGTTTTTTGATAAGTACCGATAACCAGGTTTTTACATTTATTTGGGTTAAGCATTAGAGCATTTTTATAGCATAACTCCTTAATCCGATGCAAGTCAGAATTAATAAGATAAACAGCAGTTTGATTTTTTTCAATTTCGAAGCTGTACAAAATTTGTAAGTCATCTGCATACATGTGCAAAGTAGTGTGCGCTACTGACGACACAAAGTCCGCAGTATATATATACTAAAAAGTAAAGGCCCCAGGACAGAGCGATGTGGCACTCCAGATTTTATTATTCTAGGTTCAGAAAATAAAGAACCATTTTCAGTTTCAATTCTAATAAGTTGCATTGTGTCTTTAATATAGGACTCAAACCAATCATGACATTTATTATGAATTCCATTGAAAAAGAGTTTGGCCAATAAGCAGCTAAAATCTATTGAGTCAAATGCTTTCGACATATCTAAAAGCGTGAGGCTTAAAACCCTAGAGAGTGTTCCATTAAACAAAATACTTTCTTAAAATCACAAGAAAATATCTGAAAACAGTCGTCGTCACGATTTTTCCATAGATGGAAAGGTGAAAAAGGTAAAGGTCTGTCTAGAATATTAAGTCCTTATGGAGTAATATGTTTAGTTGTGACTGTAGTACAGGGTGTATCATAATTAATAGCGAAAATACATGACACATGTAATTACATGATACGAGAAGAAAAAAAGTCTTAGTGAACATGAGTCCGCAAACGAGCCGTTTGGGAGATAATTTTGAATTTGTGCCGCCATTGTCTTATTTTACTTGTCAGTAATATCCAAGATACTTGACGCAATTAAAATAATATTTGCGTTGATTATTTTCTCGGTGTACGACAAATACAAGTTTCCGAAGGCATATATTAATGAAATCCGGTGGGTACATTTACAAGGAAGTCATATTCCATTCTGTTTATTGTGACTTGGAGTGTAAACGAAGGGCGAAAATTTATTTAAGACCCTTTTTTACCCAGTCAAATCCATCTTATTAGAAATTCACGAGGCAGTCGGAGACCCTCTAAGTCATTATCACTTTATATACTTAATACTTTTTTACACAAACATAAACATGGAACTCTCCTTTGCCGAGTCGCCGCCGGGGGGGCCGTTTACGATTTTTAAATGTATTCACCCTCTAGAGTTGACTTGCAGATTTATTCGGCAATCGGCTATCCGTTTAGTACGTTAAGTGCTCGGAATGCATAATTCTATACCCGATAAATGTGATCTCGGCAGGATTTCGAATTTCGGCGTAGGTTGAAGTTTTGTGATTTATAAGGATCTTTATAGGACTTGTTTTAAAAGGATAACGAGCCCGAAAAGTCGGATTGGAGTGGTTTCCGCGTAGCTCTCCGCAGATATTGTTCTTTACGTTATTTGGAGTGGCCCTCGGAGTATTAAAAACTTTTACGAGAAATATGACAAATGCAATAACGCCGCACGCGAGGCCTGGATGGGGAAAATCGTCTGTTAGTTGTACAGGGTATATCAGCGATACAGCTGAGTATTTCTTGAGTACAATGTATTCAAGTTTTTGTAAGTACTCGTCACGATACAATACATGTATTTCAGCAGTTTCAAAACAGTTTTAAACATATTTTTAATTAGTTTTTTTCTCTATGACCTTAAACTTCCAATACAACTTTGTGACGTCAGTTAACTCAGTTTTTGCTCCGCTTTCACCCCTTTACATTTTTAACACAAGTTCATGAACACCTTGTAGAGAATAGTAGAAGTTTTTAATAGGAATTGTTTTTACAAATGGTGGCGTAGCATCAAGTACTTCACATTTTAGTAACCCCTATCCCCGTCATTGTACAGGGTGGTTGATTTTCGATAGTTTTATAGGGTACAGCCAAAACGGTGATAAATACAAAAAATCTGATATCGATGTCCCTTCCTCTTTTTTCGAGTTTACTTCGCTGGTCCCAAAAGATCTTGGCTAACTTGATTCGTTTTAGATATACAGGTTTTTTTGAGAAATGGCCCATTTACATTAACCTCTCTATTTACGTTGTCATTCAATTTAGAAGAAAAAAGTGTGCACATTATATGTTATATTTTTTACTAGGAAGCCAGTGGCGCACTCAGACTTTTTACAAATCGCACAGTTTTTCCGATATTACATAAACATAGGTTTATGAAGCTATTCCCGCTGAATAGCTTTTTTTACCTTTTCAGCCACGTATAATAATAGATACTTTTTATTTGCCTAAATGAAGAAAAATGTAAAAAATGTATAGATATTTTTTCAGTTGCCCATGAGATTTATTTAATATTGGTCTCTTCGTTTTCTATTATTATTTTTATATTAAGCACCTAACTTAGACTAAAAAATTACAAGAAATAATAAATAAGATTATCCATTTATCTTTATTTAATAGGTTTTATTATAGGTACACTTATAACTGTTAAACATAAACTAAACAAAAATAACAACAAAAAATGTAAATGAGAGAAAGAACAATAAAACAAAAATTACGTAACAAAGTCGCAGCAAGTGCTCGAATTGTCGGCCATTTCAGTTGATACATAACTAGCAACGTTTGGCAATGGTGTGGGTCGCATTGTAAATGGATATTTGACACCCGCTGAATATAGTTTTCAAAATGTTCCCTTAGTTCCTCGGCATTATTAGCTCTGTACTTATAAATTTTGTCTTTAAGATCCCCCAAAAATAAAAGTCTATAGGGGTTAGGTCTGGTGACCTAGGCGGCCACCTGTTTGGCCATTACGTACCAATCCAATTATCCCCGAAATTATGATTTAATAATTCTCTAACTATGTGGGAATTATGTGGAGGCGCACCATCATGCTGAAAGAACATATGATATCGTTGAGCNTCGTTAGCTGGGACGGTATTACATAGTTGAGGAGGCGCAGAAAGGATCATAACTTGATTCAAATTTAATTTCAACAATCCTCCCAAGTAGTAATCGTGTTTAGAGAAAGTTTGACGATCTATCTGAAGTATGCGCCCCACTTATTACGGTCATATTTCCTTCGGAGGATTAAGGACATTTCCCAGGATAACCCAAACATTCAAGAAGTTAATATCTGCCTTTCCCCATACAGAGTAGCCCACTAAAATGAGTCCTTCGGAATAACTCTGTGTAATATTTGGTCACGTATGAAATAGAAACATTCGCACAAGGATCTAACAAAATATTTGCAATGAAAATGAAATCTGTCAGAAGTAGTAAAAAATTAATTGTCTAGCGTTGTTATATTGGTGAGTGGGCAAGCTAGAGTGTAGGTAAAATGGTGATAGTTATAAAATTGCTAGCAAATGTGTATAATTATTCTTAATTTACAGGGCGATTCACAAAGCGTGACCAAAAATGAAACCTCGTAATCTTTGGTCAATTTTAAGGGGAGTCTTTCCTATTAAGTTTTATCTACAGATATAACTTCAAAAAATATTTTTAAATTTTTTAAATAATTTAAAAACTAGTAAATGAAATAATTTGAAATTGGGCACACGATTTTATGTAAATATTGTCTAAATTCTGAGGGCTTTTCCTGAAATTTTTCAATACATTTTGCTTTATATTCTTTCTCATGCTTTATACTTATTAATTTTAAACTTTCTGTATTTTAATTTTGTGAATTTGGTTTCTACCGCTTGTCGTTTCACATTTCCTCAATTTTCTATTACAATTTCCTTTTTCTGCACCTATTCTTGCACCTACCACACAATATACCAGTCACTATGCTACACTGTCCACACATTATACCACACTGTACCACACACTAAACCACACACTGCAATACAGTACACTACCACACATGACACTCTACCATACATAACGCTACCATATATAACACTACACTACACTCTACCACACACTATCAAACACTACACTACACTACCACACATGACACTCTACCATACATAACACTACACTACACTCTACCACACTGCCCTACACTGCACTACCACACATGACACTCTACCATACATAACACTACACTACTCTTTACCACTCACTATACCACACACTGCGCTACACTACACTACACTACACTACCACACACGGCACTCTACCATACATAACGCTACCATAAATAACACTGCACTACACTCTACCACACACTATACCCACACTGCACTACAGTACGCTACCACACATGACACTCTACCATACATAACACTAATCTACACTCTACCACACACTATCAAACACTGCACTACCACACATGACACTCTACCATAAACAACACTACACTACACTCACCACACACACACCACATATTATACCCACACTGCCCTACACTGCACTACCACACATGTCACTCTACCATACATAACACTACACTACTCTCTACCACACACTATACCACATACTGCACTACACTACACTACCACACATGGCACTCTACCATACATAACATTACACTACTCTCTACCACATACTATACCACACACTACACTACCATTAA
>NW_019421613.1:0-4755 GCF_000390285.2 Anoplophora glabripennis
TGTCCATTTCCATTCAAATACAATTCGTATCTTTTAAAAATTGAAATCGTGATTACGTAAATTAATCGAATATAATAAATAACTAATTGTTGAGGCATGAACTATACTGGGTGTTCTCAAATAAGTGTCGCAACGGAAAACTGTAAATTTCTTTTGCAAAAAGAAACATTCTTTTCCTCTTCCATTTTTCTCTCCGGGCTTTCGTTTTCGAGATACACGGTGTCAAAATTTTATTTTTATTTTTATTTTTTGCCAATATTTTACGAATCGTTTGAACTACAGGACTGAGTGTTTGTACACGCATTACCACTATTAATAGCTACTTTTTCGCACCTTTCTCGAATTTATAGAACGTGCCAGTGGTGGAAATTTTAAGGTATCGTAAGGGTTTTCCCACCTAACTTTTACGCCACTGGAAAAATTAACATTTGACAGCAAATTCTGAAGCGCCTATGAATTTTACACAAAAAGAGTTCTCTTGGTTCATTGCTCTAAAGTCAACCGTTTTCAAGAAAAATTACTCTTTATGAACAAAAACAAACATTTTGAAAACGTTTCGAAAATCTTTTGTAATTCAAAAGATAGATAGTAATAATTAACAAGTTTAACGAAATTCAACAACATTTGCAGCAAGTAGCTATTAATAGTGGTAATGTGTGTACAAAAGCTCAGTCCTGTAGTTCAAACGGTTCCTAAGATATTGGNTATCCTGGTAGCTCCTGACATGTACCAGATAAAACTTTACATGTTTTCCAAAATGGTGTATCCTGGATTTTTTTCCAACACTACATTTTTTCTTTTATCGTACTACTGATGGGCGTTAATAGCATCGTATATATTTTTTTGTACATCATCAATTATATCAAATTGTTCATTTAGGGATAGTCCATGTGACTTCAATTTACGGAATTACGGAACTTGGGGTTCTCTAGTTTGTTTAATGGAATATTGTTTGAAAGAAAGGCGTCTGTATGTTCATAGAAAAATACATAGTCTTCAGCGCAGGACGAGGCATGGCTCTTCAAATGTCCTGTCACTTTAGTTTTGTAACAAGAATTTACACGCAGTACAAAACAGGTCATTTCCTTTAACACGTATGTCCCTGTAACCTTTGGAATCACTCAAACCACATTTGAAATAATTTCCTTCTATTTCTTTTCTCTTCTGGCATTTTACCTCACTTTTCCCCCCAACTAATAGTTGTTAATGTAAATAGTTATTTATTTAATTACACACGGCAAATATAATTTACAGCAGACGTAAAAACGAAAGGTACCGACGCGACACCAACTACTATAAGGTTCCGCAAATAACTGAACAGTTCAAAACGCGAGTCAGCTGTGAAGGCCACCGACGTGGCCCCCGAGCCGGCTCTGTTGGACTCTGCGCGTGCACTAAGCCTAGAGTCCAATAGTCAAACGCATGTGCATTGCAATATGCTCACATATGATTCAAAATTCTTTATTTCGAATCAAATGCACATGCGTTTGGTTGTTATAAACTGTTTTGGATTGCTCTAAGAACAAAGCTCATATGAGCCGTATTGGAAAGATGTGTAAATCATGGCGTATTTGCTTGAATCATTTTGTGCTATTTGATTTGCTGAATAAAAATTAACTTACAGTGTCCGGAAACGTTTAAGGTTATTTCGCAAAACACAATAGAGGAAAGTCGTGTAAATTTTTATTTATTTACTGCGATAGTACACTTTTCTGGAGCACATTATAAAATTCAAATCTTATCAGTTAATTTTCGATTCCAGGAAAACATTTGATACAGAATTTTGTTTTCAGAAGTTATGTTGAAACGTTAGTACTCAAATTTTTTATCCTACTTGAAATTACTGTTAATATGTATCTCAAAAACTTATCTGCATGCGTTGTCATTAAACTAGAACTGGAATTGCTTTGTTAGAAACGTTACCTGTATTCAGCGAACGTTAAAAAACGACGTCTGAAAGGGGCTAACAAGAATAGCATTATGACATTCTCTTGTTTAATCATAAATCTACAAGATATATGGGTTAAAACTTGAGGCAGGTGCAGGCGTATAAGATCGTATGGTGACTCCAGAATGCTCTTAAAAGGTGCCCGTGTTGGAATTTTCCACAGATAACAGAAACGTCATATTTAAATAACAAATGAACGTATGTGTGGAGCACAATTAATACGACAGGGAGAAGCTTTACCGCAAAATACAGCGTAGCCACTTAATAGCACCAACTACAGAAAATTTTTAGTAATTTTAAAACAACAAAATCGCTAAAGCCTTTAATGATAGTAGTAGTTAAGTAACATACAAGTTGCTTTTTATATTTACGTTTCTCACGTATGTGAGAAATAATAAACATTCTATTCGGGACGTTATAGCGACATTACGACAAAACTTCGAGGAGTGGTAAGCAACAGCGAAATAAGCAACAGTTTTTCCTAAATCGGTTCTTGAAAAGTATAGGATTCTTCACAGAGATACGGAACACAGATTTAACATTGGAAATGTAAAATGTAACATTAGATGTAGGAAATACGTAGAATGTAACACTTACAAATAGTGTAACAAATGTTCCATCGCGATCGCTGGGCGCAGCAGTGGTCCGATCGGGGTGATTTTGGTGTCGTTGTATCGGTTGGACCTTTATGTCGAAAAGATGTAGTCTAGTCCGGCTTTTCTTCGATTGCAGGGAGGTAGCAAAGGGCGGGGGGGGGGGTTATTGCGACCATCTACAGTTTGACTATCTTTAAAGGCTCTGTCGATATTTAAGTGCGCTATAAGTGAGCTTAGAGTAAAAAATAAGTTATTCAAGGCAAGGGTTTGTGGGTAGGGGCGGCAAATCAAAGGCAAAATAAGGGAAAATTTGTAACAATGAATTGATAGAGCTGTTGATATGTCGATAAGGGTGTACAGTTGTGGTAGCTGTAGCGTGTTCGGTTTTCAAAGCTGCCTACTGGGGGTAGGGAGACGAAATATATACAAGGTGGTATCTTTTATCGTTTTTAATACAAGGTGATGATTAATTTTCAGCAAAACTGATACAACCATTTTTACACTACTAGGTATCGTAAAATGGTTTATATATTTTACAGGTTGTTTTTTGAAATACATGCCAAGACAAAAGCAATTTTGGGTTTATACTACTAAGTTGTCATTTGTTAGTTGTTCATTTCCAATAAGTCACAAGCTTGTTTAGGGGAGAATCTTCTAAATTACCATTATGTATCAATTACTCAGGATCACTTGGAGATAAATACAAGCAGTAATACAGAATAGAAGGGGATTATAAAGAAAAGGGTAGAAAAGCGACAGCAATAAGAAACGAGTACCAAGAAATATCAAAACGAAGTTTTGATATTTTTAATGGACTTGATCGTTAGCATTTCCAAATTAGAACCACTTCCTTGAACCTATGCCATTATTTTAATGACGCCCATTGTCTCGTCTTAGGACCAGACAGCTTTACCTATACGCGAGAGCCCAACGAAACGCACATGGCACATACCGAGGGAAAGAAAGCAGTAAACAGGACCATATGCCGTTGGAGGCGGCGAAACCGATCCAAAAACAAACAAAAGGCCGTCGTTTTAACCGGTTCGGACAGGTGGCAGGGGCGCGAGCAGCACATGACGGATGGGCGGAGGGGAGGGTGAACCAAATCCACCGAAGTTCTTTGTGAATATCAAGTAGGCACCTATTCAAAGAGGAGGAAGTGCAGTTGTAAAAGAAAGCATATATCAATGATAAACATCGCCTTGGAGTTTTTCTCGGAGCTTACTGCCCTGGGAACTACAGGATGGGGTTACAAATAAACGTGAAATGGCATTAAAAGGTCTGAATGGCCTACTATTTTATATGAATGTTCCTATTATGTATGTACAAACCATTAACGATGGTCTTTTATGTTAAGCTTAATAATGGGGATATGAAGAACACGAATTTAAATACCATTCTTTTAGAATCATTGTTAGAAAAGAAGTTTCTACCAAAGTACTGAAGAGTTTAACCTATTAAGGAATAATGGAAAAACTGGAACTGGAAAACCATTATTTTGGTGTGCAGTTTCTTCAGACGCATATTGAATTCAAATGCAAAGATTAACATAACATTAGACAAATTGTAATGGCTAATTCTTCATCATTCATCGATCATCAAAACAAACAAAAAACATATAAAATATAGCTATAATGTGTATTCATTTGCTTCAATATCTGCAAAAATATGTGATTTGTTTTATACCCATAACTCGCTTAGTTAGGCTATCAAGGCCTTCAAAAAAAATTCAAAAAGACAAAACCTACAATTTTGTACTCTACAGAATTTNAATGTATTTATTTTATCAAACCTTAAAAAAAAACCTACTGATTAAAACTTGCAATCAAAAATAGGGAAAATAAGAATTTTATTTTTATATGGATTTTATTTTTTTTATTGCAAATACTTTTTTATTCTATTCCTAAAATTCCTATTTCTATTCCTAAAATATAGCTATAATGTGTATTCATTAATGCTTCAATATCTGCAAAAATATGTGATTTGTTTTTTACCCATAACTCGCTTAGTTAGGCTATCAAGCCCTTCAAAAAAAAATTCAAAAAGACAAAACCTACAATTTTGTACTCTACAGAATTTTGCGTATAATTAATAGTTTTTGAATCATTTTCAAGAAAAGACAATTTTTTCCAAAAATACAAAAATTCTCTTTTCACTTCAAGTTCAACTTTTTTCAAAACTAAGCACTTTAAACCGGTCAAACTTCTAGAG
>NW_019421614.1:0-4745 GCF_000390285.2 Anoplophora glabripennis
AAGCAACCATTCGCAAAAATCTCGACATAGTGGATAGTCCAGACGGTATCTGTTTCAAAAAGCCATATTGGTGTGAATCGTATATCCACGGAGATTTTTGGCTTTTTGGCTTTCAAATATCACTAGAAATGAAAAAAAAAAACAGATCGATTGGTCAATTAGTTACGTAGTTATAGCCGATCAAAGTTAACCCTCATTTACATTAAATGTATTTGATTAAGAAAAATTTATAAATAATTTTTTCCGGTGTTGCCAAATTTCTGCAGTAGCTACTAGAACGATATTTTTTTAAATGGCAACAACGGAAAAAATTATTTGTAAATTTTTCTTAATCAAGTTATTTCCTACAACTTTGCATTTGGAAGTACTAGTCTATTACTTCAAATAAAAAAGTTGGCCTATGTCAGGTATTAAAAAATAACACTGTATATACAGGTTGTAGAGATTCTTTTCCTAACGGTATATACGTGTACCTATTTTTTTAAGGTCGTATTTTTCGAATACGAAATAATGAAAGAAAGATTCTATTTTTTTAATGTTATATTACTAATTTTCGCCATTTTTTGAAAATAATTGTTGTTTAAACAATTTCAGAATATTTAAATAAATTTGTTTTTGATCTTTGATAAACAGTGTATAAGTTTATGCACTTACCTTTGATACAATAGAAAAATAAAATTGATAAGTAAAGGAAGTTTAAAGATAAAATTATCGGACTGTTGAAAGACCAATAATTATTAACGATAGGCATTTGAAAATACGCTAAAATTAAAAAAAAATAATCAAAATTGGACCTCCAGAAGGTGATATATAAAAATGTTTAAGGGCATCGCGGTTTTGAACTCGACGATTCAATTTCGAGCAGACCGAAGCGGCCGCGCTCTCTGCTTTCCCCACCACCACCAACCGTACGATTTTCTTGAATTTCTCGCTTGCATAAATAACTTTAAACACGTTTGAAAGTAGGTTGCCAATGAAGAAAAGTATTGTAATCTTAAACCTCGTAAGTACTCGGAATACCAAAGATATTTTTCGAAAAATTAGCCCGGATGTCCCAGTACATTTAGTGTAAATGACGGTTAACTTTGATCGGCTATAACTACGTAACTAATTGACCAATGGATCTGTTTTTTTTAAGAAGCATCTTTCCTAGAGCTTTTAAAACCTGCTTTTAAAAATTTGATTTGATTGAATATTCACAAAGTTATTCTAATTGTTTATAAGTCCAAATATTCGACAAATGTTTAACCAAGCACCAGAGCTCTCCTAATTGACGGATTCGAATTTTTCAGAAAAATTTTGAATGCTTGAGAGCTCTTCTATATGTGATTAAATTTTCAAGTATCTAAGGGCCTTGGTTTTTGCTGTGCATAATTTTGAATATTTTCAAATTTTTTTTCAAAATCTGGATTGCAGAATTATTATGCAAAATCTATAGAACCGATTTTGATGAAATTTGGTGTGATGATTCTACATAATATTAAGTTTTCTTGAGCCAAGTATAAAGGTCTTATACTCAATTTAAATACCCCAAAAAATTCCCTAAACGTATTGTTTTTTAACTCCATTTTTGCGATTTTTTCGATTTTTACCATAATAATCTTGATTCATTCGATTTGTAACTAGTCATGTTTTGTAAAAAATTTATTACAAACATTTTTTTCCTCTTTCATTTTCGCCTAAAATCCACTCTTGAAAAGGTACATAATTAAATAGGAAGAAAAATATGACATATTTCGAATTTTTTTAGCATATCGTGCCGCCAAAAGTTAAGCCACGTTTTTTTTATGCGCATAGAAAACTTTTTATTTCTAGTAATAATTGAATGCCAAAAAACCAAAAATCACCGTGGATATACGATTCATCCAAACCAAAACAGATACCGCCTAGTCTAGAAGTGCTACGATGCGGATCTTCTTCGACGAGATCTAAAATTATCTCTTCGACATTTAAGATTCTTAGTGATCGCCCTGGGCCACTGTCGCGATCTCAACGCGGTTGTACTTTACCGGTGTCCAAAACTCTTTGCACTGCAGCAACAAATGTTCGCGGTGCGGGAGCACGTCGTTCAGGATATCTTGCACGGTGCACTTAACAGGCTCTGTGAGCATTTTCGTTTGCTTCGCCATATAATAATATTAGAGATTGCTAAAGAAATGCGCCATTTTGAAAAGAAGAAAACTTGGAAATACGACTATTAAATGTACTCTCGAAAAACAGCACAGCAATCACTACAACAGTGTATTACAAACTGACTTTCGAATACAGTCCGGCATCATAAGAAACCTACAAACTCGTGAAAAGTGTTACAGAATTTTTTGTAAGTACTTGCCGCGATAAAATACATGTATTTCAGCAGTTCCAAAACAGTTTTAAATACATTTTTAATTGGTTTTTTTCTCTATGACCTTAAACTTCCGATATAAGTAACTCAGTTTTTGCTCCTTTTTCACTCCTTTAAATTTTGACATAAGTTCATTATTCACACAAGTGCAGTATTATTTTTGCATATAAACATAACAATCTGCTAAATATATGCTGAAAATATATGTTTGCAGTACTGCAGAATTAATCGATACCGTTGTAGTTTACGGTGAAACGACAAAATGTATCAGCAGATTCTCGTTTGTATGTAGAACATTTTCTGGATAGACTTGTTTCAAATCTATCTTTATGGCAGCGGCTTAATGAGGGCGTAAAAAATTTGAGACCAAATTGTGGAAGAAATGGAAGTCGTAAGCGTCCACATCTATTGTAACAGCCGAAGAAAAAATTTTAAATATAGTGGAAGAAACAAGGCAAATTATTCAACAAATATCTGGTGGTCGTAATCAGCAGTCTGACGCATATTACTCGAGACTCGAATATATCCATATCATATTCACTAGCCAGATATTGGTACCAACGAATTATCTGTGAGGTGTTGAATTATGTGAGTGTTTGTTACAATAAGTAGAATGGATTTGACGTAGACGATCTCCGCGATCTCTTGACTTAAACTCTCTCGACTGTGTCTTTATGGGAACTTAAAAAAGTGAATAGGAAAAGAAGGAAATATTTGTCTTGGTTCGTCGAAACTAACTTTACGAGTAAATGGACAAAATTTTGAACAGTTGTTCTAACATCTTGTAATTACCATTTTTTTCGTAATTAAAATATTAAATAAGATTTATTATTGATTATACAGTAGCCGAATTGAGGATTAATAACAACAATTAAAGCAGTAATTAATTATTAAAATAATATAGCTGTGATAAAATTCTACTTTATTATTTCCTCGTTAAATTCTTTTCCTTTTTGTGCGTAAACTTTTTGTACGTGTCCCATTGACTGTGCGTGCTTTGTACTAGGTCNAATTCCTGTGGAGTGTAGATAATGATTTTCGAATGGTTCTTTTTATACTACGGTATTTGTACATAAATTGTAAACATTTTATTGCAGTTTATGATTGGGAAGAATTTCGCAAATTACAAATAAGTGGTAAAATTACTTTTTTACTGCCTATGAAAATCTACACTAGTCCAGTCTGGTTAGACAAAAAATTAGGGACCACAATTTTATTGTTCTAACCTTTAGGGGGGGAGGGGGGGTAAATAGTAGTGTAAATTCAGAATCGCGACTGAATTCCACCCTTGCATCAGCCGCCATCTTGAATTTAAGGAAAAATCGTTTTTGCTCAATATCTCAGCCAAGAGATCAAAATTGTAGAAAATATAATTCTTTCCAACTTTGTTTATGTATATTTATGTTGTAAAGTCAATAACAAACGAGATAATTCAATAATTATACTTTGTCACTATTTTCCCCCTTAACTTGAAAAATATCGATCGCACGATAAAATTTGTAATAAAAGAAGTTATAGGAAATCGCATTTGCAACAACTTAGGTCCTTATCATTTTTGTTTTAAAGTTGAAAATGGCCGAGATATTAGGCAAAAACAATTCCTTTGAAACCAACTCCCGCAAGGTCCTACGCTCGCGTTTTTACCGCAAGCGTAGGACCTTAAATACTGGTTATAGCGAAAAAATCGAAGTGATCAAAATTGTAGCAAATATAATTCTTTTCAACTTTGTTTATGTACATTTATGTCGTAAAGTCAATAACAAACCAGATAATTCAATAATTATACATTGTCACTATTTTCCCCCTTAACTTGAAAAATATCGATCGCACGATAAAATTTGTATGTAAAGAAGTTGTAGGAAATCGCATTTGCATCAATTTAAGGCCTTACCATTTTTGTAGTAAAGTTGAAAATGGCCGAGATATTGAGCAAAAACTATTTTTCTTTAAATTCAAGATGGCGGCTGATGCAGGAGTGGAATTCAGTCGCGATTCTGAATTTACACTACTATTAACCCCTCCTAAAGGTTAGAGCAATAAAATTGTGGTCCCTAATTTTTTCCCGGTTAAATGACAACCCGACTGGGCTACACGACCTATAGGGAAGTTAGCTAATTTATGTTGTAGGTAATTAAATTACCTATAATTTAAGGTATCTAAAGTCATAAGTCTAAAGGTCGAACGCGGAAAAATCAGTTTTCGAAAATTGGGCATTATTATTGCAAAAAGCTATGGATGTTGATGAAACTTATGGAAAAGACGGTCAAACCAATGACCAATGTGTGTACCAAAAATCGATTCGATTGACGATTAGATTGTTGTTCTGTTAATTAATTTCATTTCATTTTTTGCAACTAATTGTTTAATTGCTAAACCTTAATTTTAGATGTTAATATCGTAG
>NW_019421615.1:0-1772 GCF_000390285.2 Anoplophora glabripennis
TCACCGACCGAACTAAGGTTAATGATGTGATATGACACGGGCTTGGTTCGCATCAAGCAATCGTGCTGGAAAAATGACAGGGGATATTTTAAAATATTGCGTGCCAGGAATTGTTTGCGCATTTATGTAATGCCACCTGTTCGTTTTGGTGCAATAATATTTTTGTAACGGTCGTGTGGATTTTAGAAGGGTGGTGTGGTGGTTAGGTTTTCATTGTTTTTACTGCCTTTTCAAATATATTCAAGAGCGATTTTACACACGCAAAAAAAATTTCTAGCTTCAAATGTACAACATTTGATTGCAAGAAAATATTTTCTTCTTTCAAAAAAATTATTTATTTATTTAAATACTTTAAATTTCTACCCAGAAATATTATTTCTTACTTTAAAAATAGGCAGCATTTAAAATAAATATTTGATACCTGCGGTTAAACGAATTTTATTCTTAATTTTATGATCTACATAGATTTTATAGAAATATGTTTCGTATTGTATATTATGTATCGTTTGTTTAATACAAAACTGAATAGTTTTGGTCAAATGATTGTATATACTTATTTTAAAAATATATTTGGATATAAATATTTCTCAGTAACAAAAATATTTTCTTCCAAACTCACAACACCTAGTACAACACCCAGGATCGTTTGTAAGTTTAACCAACCAGGCATAGGTCGGTTTGGGACTTATTAATGGTCCTCATCATTATGTCTACACAACGATTGAGCTGCTTTCGCCTTCTTTCCGCGTTTTGGCGTTCACATTGACATTCAAGGCGACGCTCTTCAGTGTCGACAGCAAGTTTAAGTTTAAATTAGAATAAATATTTGTTCTGTTAGTTCACACCGCGAAACATGTGGCAGATATTGATACTCTGGGCTGGGCACAAAAACATTCAAATACAACAACCATNGGTGTTAATATTAAACAAAAAAATTATAAATTTGAATTTTTCTTTACAAAATTTTCCGAAAACGGCTCCGCTTTCGAGATTTTAGTATTCTACGTTTTTGTTTTATTTTTTATTTTAGAATATATATCCGGCCGCTGGGGAGTGAATTTTGACTCACCCTGTATACGCAAGATAATTATTTATTTAAATACTTTAAATTTCTACCCAGAAATATAATTTCTTACTTTAAAAATAGGCAGGCAAAATAAATGTTTGATACTTACGGTTAAACGAATTTTATTCTTAATTTTATGATCTACATAGATTTTATAGAAATATGTTTTGTATTGTTTATTGATGTATCATTTGTTTAATACAAAATTGAATAGTTTTTATCAAATGATTGTATATACTTATACTTATTTTAAGAATATATTTCTCAGTAATAAAAAATCACAACACCTAGTACAACAGCCTCGGATCGTTTGTAAGTTTAACCAACCAGACAGGTCGGTTTGGGACTTATTGATGGTCCTCATCATTATGTCTTTAGAACGATCCAGCTGCTTTAGTGTCGTTACTCACAAGAAGATGTGTATACACAGAACGTAAGTGGCTCCATCTATCGTGTTACTTCCCACCTACGCCATTATGTAACCTGTTACAATTTTCTTTCAAGAAAACAAGTTTGATTATAATATACTACATTTGTCTTCAATAATTCCTACATTAATACTAAATTTTAAATATAATATATATTTTAAGGAACTGGAATAAACTATAAAAGATTTGAATTAAATTATATATATTTAAAAATAATATAAAGTCAAAGAAAAATGATAGATTATAGCAAATATTTCACATAGTTTGACGAAAGTATA
>NW_019421615.1:3886-4756 GCF_000390285.2 Anoplophora glabripennis
AGCTGTTTTACATTGACAATTTATTGATCAATTAATTCATGAAGTCGCTTCATCAAGAAATTGGTCAAGTGTAATGCACCAAATCAGCTGTCAAATAACTTCATCAATTTATTCATCAAGTTCTTGACGAATTAGAGCATGTTCTAATTTTCGTCAATTTCTTCGTGAAGTTCGGAAGTACCAACCCAACAGATTTCCAGCCTCAGATCAGTAATGAGGTTATGTTATTGGAATATGTAAATAATTGTGTGGCGTCGTGCTAGTTTTGCATTGTTTTTACTGATTTGTTATTTACAAAAACTAATATTTATATAATATGTGTCAGAGCGGTACCGCTGTTGTATCACTACAATTGTAAGTGGAAAGGTGACATTTTTGAAATTTATTTGCTTCTTTGATTCATTGGTAGAACTGATTCATAAGTCGAAAAACTTGACAAAGTCTGTAGCAGTGTAAAATCACACTGTTTACCAATAAATTCGTGAATTAATTGATGAAGAACTTCGTCCATTTATTGATGAATAAATTGTCAATGTAAAACAGTTATTATAATTGAATTTGTGTTTCGAACAACTTATTTCTTTAGAGGCGAATAACTTCAGAACGAAGCCCGATAAGGAAAAAAATTTTTATGAAGTACTACCACTTTTTTGAGCTCCCCTTCATTTTTGACATGACCTTTCCGGACACCCTGTATATCAAAAACGGTAAAATTTAGGAATAGGAAACCTTTATGAAAGTTCACCTAAAAATTAACGTAAGAGTCCAAAATTGCAATAATATACGGGGTGTTCCATTTAAAATAACGAAGATGACGTCAACTTCCGGTATAACCGGAAGCGTTAGGTGGACGCCATTATATTAATTGAG
>NW_019421616.1:0-1021 GCF_000390285.2 Anoplophora glabripennis
TTAGTCCTTTTGTGATAAAATTCTATACGATAATTTAAGCTGCGTCCGCATACAAAGTGAAAAATGTACATTTTTTCTACATGTAATAAGGGTAGTTAGATATTTTAAATCTTTATGTCTTACTTGGTATCTAATGGAGCTAACATGTATTATAGATCCAATTTTCTTTATTATATTTGGGTAGTAAAGCAAAAAATTAAATTTAGGCTTTAAATTTTCTTTAAATAGTTTTAAACACATTAGGTGATGGTCTTCAATAAGACATTATAAAAAATCAATGGATTCATCATTAAAGATAGACAAAAGTAACATTTCGGTTATTTCTAATAAAATTAAGTATAGTATCCATGTTTTATCATTTTCTGGAACTAAATCTCTAATAATTAAATGAACATTTAAAACTAAGGAAAGCATGAAGATGACAGTAATATAACCGTTTCTAATTTGTTCATGCATACTTAATGTTTGGAGGAATGTTTTTATTTATACATATAAGAGTTATACTTAATTCGAGCATTTAGTAATGTAGCTTAATGTAAAATAGTTATTAGTTAATAAATTGTTAATAATTTTCGCCATTTCATAACGATGGATTCCTTCGAAAAGGTTATGCATTAAATCACAACTAATATTTTTATATATGTGAAAGTCATCCAGTTCAATGAAAATGCAATTTTCCTTAACACCATAATCAGAAGCAGTTAAATGTTCTAAGTAGTCTTGTTCTTGTCTAAGACTACATTACACACTCCTACGATGTACTACACAGTACAGTACACCACAGACTATACACCATACACACTCACACTACACTGCAAGTTATAAAACACATACGAGACGAGTAACTGCATGTGGTAGAAGTTAAAAGTCTAAATGCCTTTGGCTGTCGCTGAAAGTTAATCCACGCTTTTCGCCGTAGTTTTAAAAATATGATAGTTTTGAATTAAAACAATATACTAAAATCAACTATACCACATCTTTAAATGCAGTTTATCTGAAAATTTAACGATATGATAGTTTT
>NW_019421616.1:1333-4735 GCF_000390285.2 Anoplophora glabripennis
GTAAAAAACCCAGAATCATAACTTTTTAATTTTGTCTCTTTCACACTGATTTTGTATATAATTATTGTTAATAAACTTGTAAATAATTTCAGTCGTTTAGTAGTGGGTAGGAATAAAAATTGACACTATATGTATTTGTAATAAGTATTAATATTTTCCCTGTGTGAATAAATCTAGTAAAACTTAATAGGTTTATTTCTTTCACCGTCGAGGTAAAACGATAACATTCCGAACCAGCAAAAACGCTGATATCGTTTTGTAGAGCTCCCGTTAAATTTCATATTTAAAATAAAACTACACTGAGAAAACTACTCTCTGCCGTACTCTCTGCCGTTTTCTCCTAAAAGAAATTCATTTGACCCCTGGAATTTATTTTCTTCATTGTAGCTACCTGTGCACTTTACTCTAAACCGAGGGTAAGGGTTACGTGGAGTTTCCCCCACGTAAAACTTAGGGAAACTGGCGCCCGAGATTAAAACCGACTATATAAGTTATTAACTAACATTACCGTTTAGAGTCCAGTCCGAGGAATAGAAGACCTTTCCGAAAAATTAAATTACAGGGGGTGTACACACCATAGTTAAAAGTAATAAAAATTTATACCGAACGATCCATAGAGAGAGAACCGAGGAAAAGTGCGTCACAAAATTTAGGAATTTATTCGCATATATCGCCCTGATTCTTCTGCTTATAAGTGTAGACAAATACTAACTACACTAAATGTTATCTCACTGAAAAAATTAACAAGCGTTTTTTAGATTTCATAACTTTTATTGTACTTTACCTTTTAACGAATACAATCAGTCTCTTACGAAATATTTAGGAACGCATGAGTGTGGATCAATACGAACCACCCTGCAAATTTTATTCGAGTGCGAAATCAGGTTTATAAATCTGTTTCGGGAGAAGTATTTCATTTGATAACTCATGAGTGCGAATATAGACGAAACTCTCTGCAATGACATTATTTCAAAGTAACACTAAAATTTTTACAGTGCAAGTTTCATTGTACTCTACCTTTTACGGAATACTCATTTGTTTTTTCGAGGGGCATTTAGGAATTTAATCTCTAACCGTCGTCCGTCAGTAAATCCCCTTCCACACCGCGCTTAAGGAATATTTTTTAATTACGTTAATGGACAAAGTATCTCGCGTTAAATAAAACGCGTCATTTCCGAAGTGGGTATATGTTTACCGTGAACCTACCGGGGCGAAATTCGTGCTAAATGCGTTAGCTTTTTTAATTAAGAAGTCACGGGGGAAGAAAATAAATAGTGAAATGCGAAATTCATAAAATCAACGTTGCCGTATACGTGAGCAAACACACGGAAAGTATGGAAATGTTGCCGGGAATTCTTTATGCTGACAAATTTGAAGTTTTTGTACGTACCTACGTGTTTGAGGTGGGTAAACACATTATTTTATTCTAATGGCTCTGGAAGTCCCACTATTTGTCACCAGTGTGCGAAAATCTCTTCAAAATATGTAATAAGTTTGGTATTTTTTTTTTTTCAATTTCTTGTATATTTAAATATAAAGCTTGTCTATCTACGAGTATATACAGTGTCATTCATGGAGATTGTTATATAGGATGCCAATACTTAAAATACTTATCCAAACTGTAATAGTGGTTTTTAACTCATAAATTAATTAAAAAAATACTCTTGATTTCAATGATATACTGTTCTTAGAGAAAAAGGGGCGAAAATGTAATTTTTTTAAATAAACCTAAATATTTGTAATATAGAGAAAACTGACATAAAAGGGATGTAGAACACTGAAAAGATTAAAATGAAGGATATATTTAAGTGTAGAATAAGTTTTGTAGTAATGTAAGATAAAATCGTTCAATGAAACGATTCAAACTGTCAAAATTATGATCAAAAATTTATTTATACGTTAAATAATTGGTAAAATGCACTCATGCAATATAAAAAAGTTAAAAACCATTGTAAAGAACAATTTATTAAAGTTAGAGTACACTAGGGTTTAAGTAAATTTGAAAAATTTCAAATTTTGACAAGTTGATCGACGGATGGAAAATAAATTTCACACATAAATGAGAACCTGCAATAAATGTTGTATAAAACTAAAATATAGCATACCTACAATAAGTATCTATGTGTGGAATTAAACCTCAGCCTTTGTGAAAAGTTTCATAAAGCGTTTTCAAAATGACAGATCTATGTATCGTCAGAATTTGTAAAATTGTGAATTTAAAAGTGTTGTAGAACTGCAGAATAGTTTGTGCAGTGTGCAAAAGACGTTCTTAACATCATAAACTATTAAGATTCCAACCCAATTTCAAATTTGTGTCTACACTTTAAAAGTTTTCTATGAATCGACAAACCTAAAACATTTCAATCATTAAGTTGCATAAAAAGGGAAAAGACTGTTAGAAAAGTGAAAAAAGGTTAATGTTAAACATACAGCTACTAAAATTAAGCTGTATAACTTAATTTAGTCAACATTTCCCAAATTGAGCAAAATTTGTTGAAAGTTTGACAGTTAACGTAGAGAGAAGTTTCGGGTATCAAAAGATTCAGAAAAATTAATAGAATATATACAGGGTGTATCTTAAGTGATGACTTTAATTTCAAGGGGTGATTCCTTGTCATATTTTAAGCAAAAAAGTGCATATGAACATCGGTCCGCAAGTGCTTCGTTACCGAGATAAATGAAATGTATTTGAGCTTGTTCAACGTTATTCATAGTTAACTGCACACTAAAAGATAGTCAACTGACAGTATCTTGTCACTTTTAATGCCAAATATCATCGGAATTTTGTTATCACAGGAATTTTTGTATTCAACAAAAAAACATTTATTTAAAATCTTTTTTAAGCAGATAAGGTAGGAGAATCGATTATTCTAGTCCAAAATGACATACAGGGTAGCAGAAAAAAGTTGCGATGGATTAAAGAGACCGAAATCGTTGCCGGTGGCGCCCTCAAAAAAATACACCTAAATTGACCATAGCTTTGAATTTGTCATTCCAAAAAAACCCCGTGTATGAACTTTGACACCCTGTATCTCGGTAACGAAGCACTTGCGGACCGATGTTCATATGCACTTTTTTGCTTAAAATATGACAAGTAATCACCCCTTGAAATTAAAGTCATCACTTAAGATACACCCTGTATATGTAAAGATCACGCAAATTAAAAACATGCATATAGTCAATATTTTAAAAATAAAAATTCTCAATAGTTCAGTTTGACATATCCATGGCAACACTTTATTTGTTTTTAGTTCAATAAAAGTAAAAATCGAGCTCGAATTAGCCAGTCCATAAGTTTCCAAGCCAGAAACATTGTTGGGTACCTGAGAAAACAAGTGCACATCAGTAAAAATCAATAAGTTTGTGAAAAGTACCTATCCAGTCATCTGAAACGTGAAACAT
>NW_019421617.1:0-4733 GCF_000390285.2 Anoplophora glabripennis
TAACTCCCTTGTTACTCATAATTCAGAAAAAAAGTTTATACGAAAGTTGTACAGAATCCAGAAACCTAAACTACAAAATTAATTTCAAACGTACAGGGTGTTGAGTAAAAACGGGACACGCCAAAGATTACATTTTTTAAATGGAACACCCTGTATATTTTTAAACGTATTATTATGGATTTCCGAGAAAATTCTGTATATGGCAATATCAACAGTTTATCATTTTAGTGCGGGGTTGCCAAGTTATGCAGAAAATTCTTCGAATTTTGGAAAAAACATGACCTCGAAGAAGTTGTATTAACTTTCAACTACTAACACTTGGAGCAAAAATATTTGACACAGTTATAGACAAATGTTAGGCAAATACTCCTATATTAGCTAACATCCATATTTTATAAAGGGCATTCTTTATAATACGATCATTTTTAGAAATTTTAAACTTGATTTTCTAACATTTTTCAAATGGAACACCCTATATTTTATTGTTCTATTTTATTCACATATCGCACCACTTCAACTTTTATTAAGCATGTTCTATATTTAAAATTGTTAGTTTTTAAGATATAACAACATTTTCTGAAAAAACTTATTATTTTATAGAATACCACATATAAATATTAAATAATCGAATTAACTCAAAATGGAATGATAAATTATGAACTGACAAGTTGACACAATGTGACAGTTTTTTCCAAAGCCATTTTGTGCGACCGAAAATTCTTCACAGAAGATAATAATTTGCTTTAAAAATTGTTTTTTACCGACGAAAGTTTTACAAGGTACAGAGTTGTAAATTTTCGTAATTTGCATCTGTGGAGTGATGAGAATCCTAAAGAAACACGACAATAATATCACTACCTGATAGTCACAGCAATCAACATTTTGTTTTCATCGCCTATTAAACTCAAAGTTTTAAATCCGTGACACTGCTACGCAAACCAAAACTCTGTATGTTTTGTTGCAAGTAATGTTATTTTTCTGAAGAATGGTTTTCTGTAAGCGATTTTCTAAAGAGACACTTTTTTTAATGAAACAACCTTTTCAATCTTGCTACCCGTTTAAAAAATACGACTACTGTAAAAGTTTGGACCGCTAAACAGGGGAGGTAACTGGAGAAAACTACCACCCAGTATATCGATTTGACTAAAGCTTTAAGAAATAATACGCCATAATAGTTCAAATAAATGTGCCAAATTTTAACGCGATCGGTAAAGGGTTATGAAGTTATTAATTAAATTAGTTTTATTTTTGACAACTTTGAAGGCCTATAACTAAAAAGCAAACATTTTTTATTTAACGTTTTTTTCGTAAATCGTATTTCGTATCGTCGTGAATATGCAGTCAGATGTTGTCGGTGAAATTTGCGGATACCCTTTATTTTATCCCTTACAAAGAAAGCACCAGTCATTTTAAATATTTATTTTATGTATTATTAATATTTCTGTGATTTTTTTCCTGTACTGCGCCAAGATAAATAAAGTTAGCTGACTTCCAGTATTCTACGACAGCTATTAAAATATTTTAATTACCCTTTAATTACAAAGAGCATTAGCGATACGCATGAGACACTTACAAAACTCATTAATATGAGGACCCAGTGAAGCTTTCACAAAGTAAAGCTAAGGAGTGAGTGGAGTAAAAACCATAATCTTAATTAAACGAGTGTTTGTAAAAACATTTGAACACTGGGTCCGACTATAGTTGAACCCCTAACACTGCGTTACCGGGGCAACCCTACCCCGAAGCAGTCGTTTGCTTCCGCAGCAGTAGTTAAACTTTACACACACAATCCTGCTTTACATAGGCCCGGACTGAAATAGTTTCAATTAGATTTTAAGGAATGACACGAAATTCTAGTTTCCCATACTTTTATATTTCTAGTTAGCGATAGTCTTCCCTCACCTTTAGTAACGGGAAGGAAAAATTATTTGTAGCTCGTTCCATTTTCATTACCGCATATTAAAACATTTTAGCAGCTTCTGGAAAAGCTGATGAAAGTGCCCTGCCTAATTTCTTGCCTGATGAGATTATACATCTGATTATTTTATTAACTCTAACACATTGGGCTTGATTTTTTTTATTTTAATCAGTATATGATGTGTTTCTACTTAATCTTTTGATTTTCACCCTTCATAATGACAAAGGTATTAAAGAAAATACAATAGTTTAATGAATCTGCATATCACAAGGTGTAGAGATACATTGTGTATTTAAAGGAAGGGCCACAGAAGCTACCAGATAATCTTAAGGCCAACATATGATAAATTGGGCCTAATGTACCTTAGTCCAAAGTTGCTTAATTTTCAAGTTACGGAATGTTTACATTTTTAGAAACATTACAGTCACGTAAATAGCTCGATAGATGTTTGCTGTAGATTAAAAAACTTGGGCTGACGACTTAAATAAAGGCAAAAGTTCACCGAGTTTGTGTGCAATAATTATATCAACCAGTGGCAGAGATCTTGGAAAGCACAATATAATCATTAAAAATTCGGAAAATTAAATGGTATAGAAATTGACTAATCTCTATCCGTAGGAAATTTCAAGACTAATGTTTTGTTAATTCACAATAATGATGTTGCATTTATAACAAAAAACTCTTATACATTATTGTATTATGAACAGATCTCCAACTCTAGTATGATTGGTTTTACGAATAAATATAATTATTCAAGCAGTCACGACATATATGGTTTGTAACTTATATTAAACCAAACATATTAATTATATTATTATATATTATATAATATAAACAGTATTGAATTGATCGTTGCTAGGCGGTTGGTAGGAAAACTGTACGATTTTTTTACCAAGCTGTGCGATTTTTTTACCGTACGTAATAGGAATCTTACAGTGATCGCAGACGGTGTGTTTTTAAGTATTTACAGTAGTGGTCGTAGGTAAATTTATTTTAAATTGTAAATATTAATGAGCATTATTTATCCCTACTAATATTATAAATGTGAATGTAAGTTTGTTTGTTACGCTTTCACGCGAAAACAACTTAACCGATCATCATGAAACTTTGTACACATATTCTTGGAGGTATTAGAAGTAACATAGGATACTTTTTATTAAAAAAAAATATTTTTTACGAAAGATTTTCTATCACTCTGCGAGCGAAGCCGCGGGTAAAAGCTAGTTAGTTAATAAAAACAAGTAACGTAACGGCACCGTTTTCCGTCCGACCCCATGTATCCGGTCACTTTAATTAATTAAATATAATTTTTGTAATACCCTCGTAACACAGCGTATGCTTGTCAGTTACAGATTCGATATAACCACTCTACATATTTACGCATGCGTGGGCCTAAAACAGTTGACCCTGTCATTTTAAATCGAACCTTTGTCTCGGCATGTACGATATGCGGCCAATTTCGGTTTGAAAAAAGTAAATGTAGATTTAAGGAATAAGTGATTTTTTCTTGAATTAGGAAGAACCAGGTGAGTTTTTAATTATATTTTGTAATTCTAGTTGCCTTGAGAGGTGGTACATATTCTTTTCTTTATTAAAGAATCTAAAAATTCCTTTTTAAAGCGAAAAATAATGTGGACGGAAACAGGATACTACTAAACGAAGGTTTCCGGATACCGTCCAGTTGGACGGTATTGGGTTTTTACATAGTTACTCAAGATTTACTCATATATTTTCTACCACTTTTATTTAAACCAAAAAAAATTGTATGAGTTGGTTTTGGTGAAAATGTACTTTTTAAAGACCTAAATCCGTCCTATTCAATCTGTATTATATTTTTTATTATCTTTTAAAAACTTTGAGGTTATTCGGATTATTATTCGAGATATTTAAACACAATTTACCCTAAATGTATGTTTTTTAATTCCTTTAAAATTTTTGTTTCCTAAACTTAAAAGCAGCATAAATTAGGGAGAAAATGTTTGTATTAACGGATAAAAATATTTAATACAATATAAATTACGCTGAAAATTACAAGTGGACGGTATCAGGCACCCCGTTTCTTGTATCCGGACTATAGGTTGTGTTACTTTTAATAATGTGAAATAGCAAAACATGTTTAATTTTATTAAAAAGCTATACAGTGCATTTTAATAAAATCTTCCAGAGGCGGTTTTTAAGCGGTGTGGGGAAGGGGGGAGAGATCGGGCATAAAACATCGGTTACCTCCTTTTTGTCTAGAAAAACTCTAATATTTTCACAGAAGTACATTAATCCCTTTCAATTTTATAATTTTATTTTTGCTTTTCCGAAAAACTAACACAAATTCTTTTGCGTTCTACCAATTTCTTTTTTTATTTTTCAGTTTGCTCATGGCGGCCAAACGAATGACATATCCCAAAGAAAATGTCCAAAAGGCCTTAGACGCAATAAATTCTAACAATTTAAGTATTAGAAAAGCTGCGCAATTATATAGTGTTCCCAAAAGTACCCTGATTGATAGATTGCGAAATCGCTATGAAAATCCAGGACGTCTAGGTGGACCAACAGTGTTGACACAGGCGGAAGAAAAAATTTTAGTTTCATGGATTATTGAAATGGGAGAAGTTGGATTTGGACACAATCATTATCATCATGCAGAGCAGCAGTTACTGAGAAGAATATTAGAAAGTGGTTTCAAAACAAAATTATCAACATCTTCAGCCGTTTTAGACAGTTTATCTAACAGTCAAACTTCGATTACCGCTTCTGTAAATTTGCCGTCAACATCAGCCAATTTAGACAATTTCGCGGATAGTCAAAACTCGATTGCACCATC
>NW_019421618.1:0-4758 GCF_000390285.2 Anoplophora glabripennis
ATTTTAATTTAAACAATATTATTCATAAATATTGACAATATGTTATAATTAACAAAAAAAATGTTAAAAAAATTATTAACAATAGCTAAATAAACAATGTTCTAGTCTATTCGACACGTAAAATAAGGTGAAGAAAATTGGAAATTTGCACTTCATTTCTAGATTATATGATATAAATTCATCCACACTTTTGCCCACACTAAAGTCACACTAGTGCGAATTTGCACCGATCGGACTTTTCAGACTCTGGTTTCGCCGTCAATAACAGACTGAAGCCCACTGTGGTACGATTTGACTCGGCTATCTGAGAAAAGCCCACTGTTAAAAATAACAGTGGTGCGAATTCGCACTAGTGTGACCTTTGAAGGTTATATTCAACCAGAAATTAAGTAATGCTACAAGGATATTACAAGTTGGCAATACCCAGAAATTGTCTTTACCTTCATTACCTTTATTTTAAAATATATTATTGTATCTCCAAGAAACGAGGTATTTGACTCCGAAACAAACCATAGCGTTCGTATAAAAATCTATAGATCAATACATAGTTCATATTACGACTGTTTGGGTTATAGAAGGAATTATGGTGATGAGGAAACACTCGGCAGCTGCTATCTGAGAAATGCCAGCTGTTAAAAAAACTGTGGTGCGAATTCGCACTAGTATGATCTTTGAAGGTTAAATTCAACCAGAAATTAAGTAATGCTATAAATACAGAATATTGCAAATTAACAATACTCAGGAATTGTTTTAACTTTCATTACCTTTATTTTAAAATATATTTATTTATTTATTTATTTTTCCAATAGGCATAAATACCTAATTACAGGGAAATAATTACTACACCGAATTGTACAATATGTGACTACCTAAAGCAAGCACACTGACAAAGGGCAATAACCAAAATACATAGCAGCGTTATATCAGTAGGGCAAACAACATAACACAAAATTAAGACATGTAAAAGTGATGATTATGGTAAATTGTTTACAGAAAAAATTTGTTCGATTTCTTTTGAAAGTACTTTTTGGGGTGAAAACAGGTCGATGGAGTTACATGATGAGACTTGATTAATTAATTTGAACGTATCGGGATATGCAGAAATCGGTTTTGACGGGTGTCTCTGGAAGGAACATTAATTAGCTGTTTTACATTGACAATTTATTGATCAATTAATTGATGAAGTCGCTTCATCGAGAAATTGGACAAGTGTAATGCACCAAATCTGCTGTCAAATAACTTCATGAATTTATTCATCAAGTTTTTGACGAATTAGAGCATGTTCTAATTTTCGTCAATTTCTTCGTGAAGTTCTGAAGTACCAACCCAACAGATTTCCAGCCTCAGATCAGTAATGAGGTTATGTTATTGGAATATGTAAATAATTGTGTGGCGTCGTGCTAGTTTTGCATTGTTTTTACTGATTTGTTACTTACAAAAACTAATATTTATATAATATGTGTCAGAACGGTACCNTTACAGCTTGTCAAACATAGCATGGAGGTGAATTAACGTCGCCCACAGTGGCTTTAAGGTTTTCATAGCCGTTACTGATATTTAAAGTATGACGATTTTTCGTATTGTTATCCCGTGGCCCATAAGTCGGCGTAATTTACAAAATTATCTTGCACTTCCTTAGCCTTAGTTAGGAATCTTAACCTGCCCATGTTTTTCTCGGGCTAGACTAGGCTCTGTGGGGCTCTAGTCCCACCCTAATGTTTATTTTGGTTCTCGTTGGTTCTAAAGTCGCTACTGACGGAACCTTTCCTCAGACAAGAGTGATTCACTGAGACGTTATGTAGTGGCCTCTGTGGTCGAATCCAATGCTTCCAAACGTTTCGCCGTTTTTCGTTGCCGGCATCTTCAGTGGTGATTTTGAAGCCACTGAAGACTCAGCAGCGATTAACATCAAGGCGGGCCTAAGAGTTCTGATAGCGGGTCGCCCTCACCCGAGAACAACAAAATTTCCTGGCTAAAACTAAGGAAGTGCATTATAAAATTGGCGACGACCAGGTACTTGGACCACGACATAGCAAGAGAACTAAAAAAAGACATCATTAAAACAAAAATTAGATGTCTAATACAACACCTCACTAATGCACAGTTGACCCCTTTTAACAAAAAAGTGGTGGAAAACTTGTGGTATGTTAAAACCTTCTATACAATTCATTTTCACAATCGTCAAATTGAATATACAGGGTGGTCTAAAAGTACCGGAATCGCATCTGGAAATATTCAAGGAGTAGGGTAAATGTAAAGTACTAGGGGTGTAGGATTTTTCCCTGGCTATCCGATGGTGACCTTGAATTTGACCTGGACCATGACCTTCAAGGTCATATCAAGGTCACGTTTTTTTTTTAATGAGACCCCATAATTTTAACCCTGGAAATCGAAAAACGGGAAAATTTTACGTTCGGTTATGACCTTGAAGGTCAAGATCAAGGTCAAATATCAAAGATAATGGAAGGTCATTGGTGATCAATAGGGGTCGCCGAAGATAACATATGATCTCGCTAGTGGTCACCGATGGCAACATACGGCCACGGTCGGTTGTTAGAGGTCACTAAAGGTAACAGTTGGTCATTATTAGTGGTCACCAAAGGTAAAAGGCGGTGACTGAAGATCAACAGTGGTCAGCTAGGGTAATAGACGGTCTTGGGTGGTCAATAGTAGTCCTCGATGGTAACGGAATAACCAACTTGACCTTGTCGGGGCGGGGTCAAATCCAAGGTCACCGGTTTAGTGCCCATCAAAGATTATTGTGGAGAACATTTCTCCTGTCGTGTTATTCTGCCATTCCAATACTGTTGGGCCACTTTGGGACTTTTTTAAAATTAACCTTGATCTTAACCTTCACGGTCTTTTCAAGGTCATATCCGAACTTAAAATTTTCCGCTCTCCATTTCCGGGATCAAAATTATGGGGTCCCATTTTAAAAAATTCTCGTGACCTTGATATGACCGTGAAGGTCAAATTCAAGGTAACCATAGGATAGCCAGGCCAAAATCATAAATTCCTCGAGCTTTACTTTTACCCTACCTCTTGCATATTCCGAGATATCCTGCCATTCCGATACTTTTGAACAACCCGTGGGGGTGTCGGTAGGTATTACAGACCGCTTATTTTGCGCCGCGCTTCTATTTTTTATCAAAATTACACAAAAATATGCGGCCATAGATCACCAAGCACCAAGGCTAGGAATTTAGTGAAATTGTAACTTTGACACCCCATAATTAAGTCCTATTATTTTCTCTTAACTAGTATATGGAATGAATTGACTTTTTGCAGCACCCTATATATATTCAATTTTAAGTAATGTTTCGTCAGTGTAAAAAAGATGCTAATGTATTATTATATATTTAATGTGAAACGGAATATAGGTTACGCATATCGAGAATGCAATCATTAATCGACATTAAAATTTTCGTTTCTGACAAATAGCTTGTAGAACATTTATAATTTGAGCAAATTGTTTTTAGTATCATGCATATGAAAATCTGCTTCTTCATAACAGTCAATTACTTATTTTAAAGTACGAGTATAACATAATTGAGCAATAATTATTTATTCGTCTTACCGGTTTCCCTTTTTTTTTTAATTTCTGTATTTATGGAGAAACAGACAACCTTGAAACACAATAATTATGCTAAACTATGGAATTTATAAATAAATTAATAAAGAAACTACGAGCTAATTACATCTAATTTAAAATCAGGGCACAAATAAATGAGTATTTTTTTAAATTAAAATCTGAACGTCCTCTATCACTTATGACAAAAACAAATAGATACCTACTAAACAAATGTAGTTTTGTATAACATCCTCGCTCACAATTGTATGCAATTATTTTTAAGTGTTAAGCAAATCAGCAATATCTGCAGTACATGATTTTTGACTGAAAAGGAACAAATTATATTGTATTATTACTGTTACCTTCATTAATAAATTGTTATACTGTGTATACTTTTCTTTAAACCCTTGTTTGTACGTTTTACCTCTGTACATATTAGATTAACATTCATTTAGTCAATTTCTGCTGTTATGTAAATAAAGGTATGTTTACGCACTTTAGTTGCGAGTGTATATCGAATAAATATAAGCTTGGAAAAAATATTTGAAAAGTAAATAAATCGAGGTACGAAAACTCGATTGCCAGAAATATTTTTTGCAGATAGATTATTTCTTTAATGCCGTGGTGGTTTGTTTTCTCTTTAATGTAACTGTACAGATTAAACGGCAGAGGTGCAAGTGAAAGCAATGTTTAATTTCGAATAACTATAGAGCCTCCATAAATGTTTAAAAGCCACGTGATCTCCGAGCATAGGCAACCAACAATTCATGGTTGGTAATATCAACCGAAAATCTCCAAACCTTAGTGGAGTGGTTGAAGGAGCTACATGTAATTAAATAAAATTATTTTAAAAATTGATTGACATGAATAATAATCAGTCGATTATCATAAAATTATTCCAAAAATTGAATTGTAGCTCTTACAGTATGTACGGTTGCCTCATCTTGTTGAAAATAACCTACTTGTAACTCATCATCATGTAACTAGGCTAAAAATGGCTCTAAAATAAGGGTTCGATATGTATCAGCATTTATAGTTTCGTAAAAAAATATAGGACCTATTATATGTATGTCTCCTTCTTGACACCGCTACCCAAACGCCTACTTTTAAAGGATGTAAACCGGTTTCTACAAATGTATGAGGATTTTCTGCAGTCCAGGTTCTACAATTTTGGCTATTTACATAAC
>NW_019421619.1:0-766 GCF_000390285.2 Anoplophora glabripennis
GCATTGAGACTTATTAGTCGATTTTGGAAAACTTCCCTCAACATATTCATCGTCTCGCCTGCCGTATGTGCCCTTGCGCCATCTTGTTGGAAGTAGTAGTTTTCTTCCAGCTGGTTAACAAAAAGAACGATAATTTCTTCTCTATACCTTTGCGCAGTAAGAGTACCATTAAAAAAAATAGGTACATAAATCCTCCTTCGATTGGGAGCACTCCAAACTCAAACAATTTTTTGAGCGTGTAGAGGGCCCTCGACAAAAAAGTTATCTGGTGTTTCAGAAGACCACATTCTCATATTCTGTTAGTTTACGTAACCACTTAAATGAAACCAGGCTTCATCAGAAAAAAAGGTGATATTATGAAGTTCACCGTAGTTGTTTAAAAACCATTCACAAAATACAGCCCGTCGCGGAAAATCAACTTCATGAAGTTCTTGCTGACAAGTTAAACGATAGGAGAACAAACGCAAATCTTTTTTTAACACTGTGTGGCAGGTACCGACTGATACTCCCACCATTTGTGATAAAACACGTACAGAAGTTCTTGGCGCATTTTCCATTATTTGTTGGACATTTTCTTTTAATTCTTCAGTCCGCTTTTTAGGTCGGCCGCTTCCTTCTTTTCTTGTTACACTGCCCGTTTCACGAAAAACATTAACACAACGCTGAACTGCACTTTGAAAAATTTTGTACTCAACAACGCCGGGAAATTGATTTTGAAATTCTATGAAACATTCCTCAATAGAATACTTCCATATTCCATCAATCT
>NW_019421619.1:1483-4822 GCF_000390285.2 Anoplophora glabripennis
TTTTTGTTTCGGCAAGCTGAATTTATCACTATAGATGCTAAATATTATGTACAATAACATATTAGTTTCCACAGTCATAAAAATGGGGGGAAGATTGTTCACAGGGTGGTTAATTGTATAATTTTTACGTAAATTCACGTTTTTTCGCTTATAACTTTTTTCCGTTCATTTCCACGAGAAAACAGTAAAGTACTTTTTTTTCGTCTTCAAAAGACCTACAAAACTAGTCTTCGAAAGTCAAAAAATATTGATTAGATCAAAAGTTATAAACAGAAGTTTATTTATGACTTTTAAATTATACCTACATGAACATTTATAAACTGCGTTATTATTACCATAATGTTTTGGCATCGCATCCTCTCATTCCTTATCACTCTTTAATAACTCACACGAAATCTGGAATCGGTAAGTTGAATAGTTTACAAGTTATGGGCTTATAAACAAATTAACTAATTATTAGTCTGGACGATCCCGAGGATCTTCCACAATCACACTGATTTTTTTCATGGTAGATTTCATAATAATACATTGAAATCTATATTTTTTTTTAAATTTCAAATTTGCAACCTGGATTTTTCTTTTATTTTTTATACGTCCTATTAAAAAATATCACCGTTNTTCTGGTAATAATAACGCAGTTTATAAATGTTTAATTCAAAAGTAATAAATAAACTTCTTCTGTTTACAACTTTTAATCTAATCAATATTTTTTGACGCTCGAGGGCTAGTTTTGTAGGTCTTTTGAAGACGAAAAAGAAAGTACTTTACTGTTTTCTCGTGGAAATAACGGAAGAGAGTTATAAGCGAAAAATGTGAATTTACGTAAAAATTATATAATTAACAACTAATATGTTATTGTACAGCTTGTCGAAACAAAAAGTCGCGAAATGGTCATTTCCCAGCTGTTTTGCCTGGCCTATAGCGTATACGAAGTAAACGTTCATTTTCCACAAAGTTAAATTTTTTAACAGCTTGTCAACGGGCTGTGAATATAAAAATACATGTTGCATTGTGAGGTCTACCTGACCCAGTGCACTACAGTTTACCGTAACTGATGTATACTTAAAATATCGCTCCGAGTTGGAAATTTACCTAACAAATTTCGCAGCTAGTTGCGAGTTATAACGGATTTTGAATTAATTCAGCATCTTATATACACACTAATCAGTTTATTGCGACTTATATCTGCTCGCTAGATCTAAATTAATTCCCACTGGCGTTGGTTTCGTTTTTTATGCTCGGTGGTGGAATTTGTAGTGACGCGTGTTGAACAAATTGTATCTTTTTCTGTCGATAAAAGTGTTCTTATTGGTTTTATTCGCTTTGTTTGACTCGCCTTGTATTAGGCGATCAATCTGTCCTCTGATATAAAAGGATTTTTCGTTGTTCTGGAATGTCGTGGTTTTGGTTTCGTTATTATCTTTCTCTAAATTGTCACTGGCACATGTAACTACGAATTTGACAACCTTTGACCATAATAACTGATTGACCCTCCATAGAGAGTATCTACCGAGAAAGACCAGTTTTAGGCTTATTAAATATCGACTTGCATATAACTTCGGCTCAGTTCGTTAGACCATAAAAATTTTTTAAGTAGGAACTACTCATCATCAACATATGTCTTATTTTTAAAAATTTGAGAAAAATTACCAGAGCTCTTTACTTTTTTTTTCAAAAACTATGTATATTTCTGAAATATTTAATTATACAAGCACCCTCAGATATACTCAAGAAATACTTGCTTAATATTAAATATTATTTTTCACACAATTAATTAAATACACTGTAAAAAAAATCACTCAATTTCACTCAATTGTACTCAATAATGTATTAATTTCTGTCCACATCCGATTAAGTGACAAATTCACTCTATTGGTATGAGAACAACTAAAATTTTATAAGTGAAACTATTGCAGCAGAAGTGAGTGAATTTTACTACTCAAACTCGAGTTAACAATAATCAATATATCAATCAATTTTTTAGGCAGAAAACCGTAATTTTTTCAACATTTTCATTAATAACTAAAAAAGGGGTAACGAGACTAACTGCACACAATAGAGTAATAGTGTGGCTATATATAGTCCAAATTTTTTTTTTTGCCCCTACGTTTTCTTAATATCGGTTTCCAAACTCAGGGGTCTATTTCATTTATTTCAATAGTAAGCTGCCACAGTGGTTTCTACACAGATCTGTTTTAAAGACAATATTTTAGGTGTCGATTAAAATAATTGGTTAACTGATCCGACGAATAGATTGTCATAACCTATATTGTACGTTCCAGATACGTAAGTATAGGTCACCATCTAAATATCCGTTTATTTAACCAAATATTAATCGAGACTCGATATATTATTGTTTTTAATTATTGTAACCAAACCATTGCATTTGAACACAATTGTCACTAAAATAACCGGATAAACGGATACTTGTCCAGCACTACACGCCATACACCACGCCAGGAGATGACAAAGACAACGCACGACAACTATAGAGTAGGGTGGGGTTACACAATAATGAGGACGTTTATTCCAATTTAGGTACAAATGTACCAAATACGAGTTTAACTGGAGAATTTATATATTATATATTTATATTTTGCGTTATTTTTTTATCAGATCATTATACCTTGAAATAGTTATGCCATTTTAAGAGTAATTTATTTAGTAACAGAAACTAAATACATTACACTTATTCTAATTTAAAGAATCTTATAAAAGAAGAATTATTTTATAAGAATTGTTGGATATGTTCTTTGGCATCACTTAAATATTTTTTATTTGAGGAGGCTTAAAACCGAAAGTGTACTTTCAGAGTATTGACAGAGAGGAATAATTTTGGAACAAAATTGAAGATGCTGTTCACAATTTGCAGTATGAAGAAGTACCGAGAAGAGTGCATTTAAATTTTTTTCCTATAATTAATTTATGTATTATAGGAAACGATGGTCATATTGAACAGTTCATATGAGAGATAAGAGTTCAATGCAAGTATTTTGTTTCTGGTATAAAATATTAAAATTACTTTTATAGTGACGTACTTACTTCAAGTTATATATCATAAAGTGACACACATATAAGTATTATTGTAATCAGAAGAAGAGTTTCAAAGTTGTTTGCAAAGAACAAACATTTTTTTTGTCAACTTTGATGCTCTTTAGCAACGAAGCAACTGAGGATAGAGATTGATTTAGTTAATTCTGTTTATTTTGATCGCTGAAAACACCCTGTATAAAGTGAAATATAAGTTAGATAGCGATAAATATATGTAAGATTATGATTTGCAAAATAAATTAATCTACCTATCGTTAATGTGATCAAAAATTATCACAGCAATTAGTA
>NW_019421620.1:0-2946 GCF_000390285.2 Anoplophora glabripennis
TAGAAGATGTTCGATGTACCCACCATTTGCTTGCACACAAGCTTCAGCGCGACGTATCCAATTCGCTCGCACGCGTTATTTCAGTAGTTCCAAAACAGTTTTAAACACATTTTTATTTTTTTTTCTCTATGACCATAAACTTCCGATACAAGTTTGTAACATCAGTTAACTCAGTTTTTGCCCCCTTTTCACCCCTGTATACAAAACACCCTATATCTCAAAAACTAAGCATCTCCTAAATAATTTTAATACTATAAATTAAACCCAAGGGAAGGGCATACAAAAAGGCTTATTTGACTCACACATACTCGAGATTAAGACCAATTTTAATAGGTACCATATTTTTTTAGGTTTTATGAGGAACGTCTTCCTAAAGTTTATCGACATAATCCAGAAGCACCCTTCCGAAAAATCAATTTTGCCATGAAACTATAACAGTTAGTAAAAAAAGTAAATATACACTTTTTGTCAATAACAGACTATTCAATCTAAAAACAGCATCATTTTTTATTTTCAGTAGGGCCGTATTAATTTTTTTTATAATTTAATGAGTCTGAGTCTCCATAACTCCGCTACTGGTTGCTTGCGGGACTTCTACTTCTATGGAAAAATGGTATCTTATAAAAAGATGTGTCATGCCAAATTTGGCTTAAATAGCCTTCTTCATTTAGAAGTTATTTAAAAAATTTGAATTTTTTTAAAAATCTTTAACGCCCTATATTTCGAAAATGAAGCGTTTCTGGAAAAAAATTTATACTCAATTTTTTTCTTATTTTTTTTATGAGGAATATCTCAAAGTTTGTCGACTTAATCCTGAAACAGCCTTGAAAAATAAAATAACTACAATGAAAAAGAATATAATGCCAATAATTAAATACAATTATCAATGAGTAAATATGAATTTTGAAAAATAAAAAAGGTAAAGAAAAGAAAGAGATAGAAGAGACAAGTCCAGTTTAAATCATCTGCATACAGTTGAAAGTAGATTGTTCACGACATCGTTGATGAAACGAATAAAGAACAGTGGTCCATGTGCCAAACCCTGAGGTACACCTGACGTTTGATTAAACATATATGAGTTTTGTAACCACGCTATGGGAAAACGAGTAAAAGATATTTACTGATGCCAAAATATTCGAGCTGGCACGATTTAATTTATCAAAATTTGTTCAGTAGCTTTTGAACAAGACCATCACCGTCATAACTTACACTGTGCGCTTTAAAAATAGTCAAAAAACATTCGGTCATCCTTTTATTACACACCAGAATCGACTTTTCCCAAATTTTCGTACGCCAGCCACTCCCCGATAATTCATTCGAACTGCGGCGCTAATTAAAAATTGACAAGGCGAAAATTTATACGACGCTGCCCCGTAACCGAACCCGAAAGGCCGTAACAGGAGCAGAAGCATGACAACCAAGTTATATGGAACGTCCATTAAAACGCCCGGCAGGGATGGAAGTTATTGAATGATGACTTTTGGCACGGAAGTCAAACTTTAAATGCCATGTGTTGCACTACATGCTTTTAGCTAAATGATATATGTCGGGCGCATTTCAGTTGCACTGCGAAATAGAAACTAATTTAATGAAATCCGGCGTAGCGGATTCCGTAATAGTGTTTTTCAATTTTTAAATGTGCGAAGTGATGACCGTGACTTCAACGCTGTATCCTTCAAATCACCCACGAATTCGAGAAATTCCCATAATTTTTTTGTTTTTAGATAATAATGAGGCTCAACATGGAGAAAACAGTGTCTTGTTCTCAATGATATACATTTGTCCAACAGCTGCAAATCAAATTTCAGTCTCTATCACATTAAACAATTAACTGTTTTTGTGAAATTGGACACCACAGTCAAAATCAACACATGGGGCTCATTTTCTTTGTGAAATCATTCTATTAACATTTGTTGCAGTAACTATAGAACAAGCAGTAGTAAAGGCAGCAAATTTTCTTCCCAATCTTGATTTTCTGTTCAAGAGAATCTTCGATATACCCTTCAGCTACTTGGTCGCTTTTCCAACCTCCAAAATGCTTCAAAGTAGTGATGTCTGCGAACTGCTATATTGATTATAGGATTTTAAAAGGAACATTCAAAATATTTTATTACATAAATCGTTCAAATGGTGATTTTAGATGAAAAACCGCGGAGTGATATTAAATTAGAGGGTGGAAATTGGAGATAGGGGTGAAAATGCACCCCTTTCAATTTTTTTATTGTAGCTCGAAAACGAAGCAAAATTTCACTATAGTTCATAGGAAAAATTAATTAGAGAATTGAATTTCCCATCGAAATGGCTTATTACAAATTATATGCAAAAAATCGTTGATAAACAATTTGAAAAAAGCAAAAAATTTATAAAAATATTTTTTTTTACGTTTTTGCCTCTAGTTTTTTCAGTTAAGATAGGTATAGGCATTGCTTCATTAAAAAAGTAGATAAAATTTCCTTCAAAACAAGACGTAAAATATTTTTGGATGAATATTAACTGATAACGAGCGTTCAAAGTCAAGTTGGTTCTGAAAATTTGGACGTAGCGCGTAGCGTATAGCAAATGAACTTAAACGTCATCTGTCAAAGCGCTATATCGCCGCTATCAATTTGAATATTTTCGTTTTAAAAAGCGTTTAAAATGGTGTTTTCTCAAGAACAAAAAGTGTTTATCATAGAGTCCTACTTTAGAAATGGACGCAAGATTGATGGAATATGGAAGTATTCTATTGAGGAATGTTTCATAGAATTTCAAAATCAATTTCCCGGCGTTGTTGAGTACAAAATTTTTCAAAGTGCAGTTCAGCGTTGTGTTAATGTTTTTCGTGAAACGGGCAGTGTAACAAGAAAAGAAGGAAGCGGCCGACCTAAAAAGCGGACTGAAGAATTAAAAGAAAATGTCCAACAAATAATGGAAAATGCGCCAAGAACTTCTGTACGTGTTTTATCA
>NW_019421620.1:4780-5364 GCF_000390285.2 Anoplophora glabripennis
CTTTCCGCAGCTCCTTTAATTGTTTGTTATTGTTATCACGATTATTCTTTAAAATAAAGTTATATAGTCATTAACGTTATTGAAACTGACAGCTGCTATACAGCTCGTTGAGAAATGAGGTTAAGTTGGTCGCTATAAGCTACTCCCTACGTCCAATGTGTCAGAGCCAACTTCGACCACGTTTTTATTTGAACGCTCGTTATATGGCCGCTCAAACTTAACCAATTTTTCGAATTTAGTCGCGTTTACCCTTATACGTTTTAATTCTAATTTTTTGAAAAAAATAAAAGTATTTTCATCACATGACTTGTTTGAAGGGTCATTAAAAATGAAAAAACCGCGGGTTGCTTTTAAATTAGAGGATTGAAATTGAAGATAGGTGTGAAAATGCACTTTTGCAGTTTTTTAAATATAACACGAAAACGAAGCAAAATTTCGGTATAGTTCATAGGAAATATTTTGTAGAGAATTGAAATTGCTTATTTAAAAAATTTAAGACAAAAATTTTATGCAAAAAATCGTCAATAAACAATTTAAAAAAAAACAAAAAATTAGATTTTTTTGATTTTTATTACTCTATTTTT
>NW_019421621.1:0-4776 GCF_000390285.2 Anoplophora glabripennis
GCACAGAGGGAAATCGGCCAATAAGAAAGGTTTGCTGATATAATCTGTAGTATAAAAGGGGTTTTCCTTATTGGTGTTAAAATGTCATACACCAAGTTTTATAAAAATTATTTTGCTAACACCAAGTGTTGTTAAAGTTACAAATATCATTACAATTTTTTCGAAAAATTATTTGAATACTTACCTAAAGTGGAAAATTTGGAAAACGATTCTACATACGCAGAAGGGTAGTGAAAGGATAAATTTGAATTCCTACAGCACCCGATGTACTAAGACTGGCATCCACAGAAACTTATTATTTAATCCTTTAAGTTGTACAACCTGTCACAGTGGCAGTTCTTGACTTCCATACTAGGGAGGGTGGAAAAATTTATTCACAAAACATTGAAAAAAAAATTAAATATAATTGGGTAGTATTTAGTATTATTTCAAGTACTATTGGGAAAAATGTGTTTAACATTATTTTTTATAATGAAAGTCCATTTTTCTGCATTTGTTCGAAATAAACTTGTAGATTACTTTTCCATTAAAATTTGGTATATCCCACACCTTTGATTTTTCAATAGATAGCATTATTGTTAGTCTGTTTTAACAATCAATTTAAACTTTTACAATCTTTTAAAAAACACACAAGAAACAGTAACAAAATTTTACATCACACCTGAACAAATTACGTTTAATAAGAAAAAAAGCCATGAATAGCTACGATTTGGTTACGGTCGGACTAAAAAGAGCCCAAACGGCATAGTAGATATGAGCCACTCCTACTCCGTCTTTCACTACTGTGCGACGGTAACCATGACCACCGCTGTACACACTTTACAGATGCAGAAACGAGCTACGTGGAGCCCTCGTATTCAGAGTTTTTCAAACGAATTTTTCAAATCGAGTTAAATTGACTGTACATTACAAATTTAAAATTTCCTTTTTAATGTATTTCATAATGCTAGGCTGTTTAATTATCGAGAAAACATTGTAAACTAAATTTTAAGTTAATTTCTTTACTATGAAAATTTCTAGAAGGGTCGCCATCCCAGAGCTCTCCCACACTAGCCGCCAATGGACGAACTGTAAAACGTAAGGAAAAAATTTTTGGTGGATTCAAATACGTATCTCAAAAGTTGTATAAATGCATTGGTGATGATTAATAAAATAATTAGGTAATTACATGACGACTATTAGAAACATAAGAGAAAAAACTTGAAAGCAATCGTCACCTTTAAGGTGGCCATATTCCCGGCCGAGAAATAGTGAAATTTACGGCGTTTTTAGGTACTGAAATCTTTAAAAGTAAAACGTGTAGAACAAAAGTAAGCACAAAAATGAAATCCTTGACGTTTTGTTTATTCATTGTTACCATTTAAATTTACTCAAATAAAATAATAACTAAAAAAAANTATTTTCGTAGATTTCAGTACCTAAAACCTTGATGGTTTGATCGTTTTTTGCACCTGTTTATTCGTTTTACTGCGGCGTCTTTGAAAATACCCAGATGGCATGACATAACATTCCTATTATTTGATAAGCTTTAGATTATTCAGTTATTAAATGTTTGAAATTATTTGTCTTTGCGGAAAACACTATTTAAATAATATGGGGCCCTTAAGATAAAATAAATGAACTGATGTGCTGAGGGTATTTTTCAGTTTTGTAAATGAAATAGAACCTAAGTAAGGTTCTATACACTGTCTCCTACATCCACTAACATAATACTTTATGCTTTATGTATAATGAAGTAGTTAGACAACCAGTCGTACTAATGAATGAGTCGTTCCTAAGTGACCCATAACATTCCACAAGTTTTTTCCCAATATAAAATACACTTCGCCCTTTCCAGATGAGCAATTTAATGAATGTTTATTTATTATAGATATAGATGATACATAATACACCTAAGACAATCTGACATTTTTTTCCTTAAAATTTCATGTATGTTCTTAGTTTACAACTTCCGCCCAAGCGCGGAGTTGAAGTCGGTTTGGGGAAAAAACCTCTTAAAATTCCAGTTATCTTTATTTACTGTATGAAGGACGATAAGAGATTTTATGGAATAGTCGCCATCTAGTGTTTTCATTTCTAAGTTTTATTTTATTGATTATTTACAAAGCCAACAGGCTTCAGTCATTTGTAGGTTCATTCGGGAATCACTCTGTATAATGCTTTATTAATATCACCCATCGACCATATATTTACTAAATTCGGAGATGCTCAAATTTGTTTTGTAAACGCATGGAATTCTAAGGAACTTCATTCTAGACTGAAGATAGTCTAGTGCATCAACGCTACAACGGCAACTGCTTGAACTTTAATTTGGGTCATTAAACGGCATCCAAATTTGTATGAGCGGCCTAAAAGACTACATAATCTCTACCACAGTATACTAATTGATTAGTATACTGTGATCTCTACCATTGATTATATACACTGTGTATATAGTCAAAGTCTCTACCTAATCATGTGACTGACGACAGATACGGATTCAGATTCGGGAAACGAATTTTTACAGTGGACCAGTTCATCACTGAAAATGACCTAAAATTTTTAATATTATTTTGCTAAATTTTTAAAAGTTATTACTTTTTTAACCTATCGCGTTATTTCACAAAAAAAATTTAAGATTCTACAAATGTTACAGATTCAAATTGAGAATGAGATCCCACAAATACGGCTGTTACAGATTGAAATTTATACTGAGATTTACTTACGTCCTAAAGGAATCTTACATATCCTGGAAACGGAAAAATTCAGAGGCTACGAGAGTCAAACGATTTTTTTTTTCGTCAGGGTTGAAAAAACCGTAGCACATGACTGCTTAGCTTAGGCAACCAACATTGCACGATTGGCTGTTAAATAAAAATGCTCAAGATAATGCGATCGCCAATTAGTAGAATAAAATGTGGAAATTTATATTAATCACCAGCACAATTTTACCAAAATTGAATTGCCAACCCAAAGGAAAAAAGTGCTTATCACATGGCTTGTAATCATTTAAACTACAAAAACCTTTGTTTGCATGAGTAATGAGACAGCCAAGACTCAGGCAACCTACATAACACTAATCGCAGATATAATGGTTGCATAAGGTAAACCATATGAAGCTGTTTTTTCTAATTTATAACTCCAAATAACTGTGTAGCCTCACTGTCCCACTTATCCAGTGTACGGAAAAAAAATGCAAATTTTAACAAAAAAAATAGGCTCTTTATCTGGGTTATGAAAATAGTAAAAAAAACTGCTACACTTTTAAGAATTTTAAATTTGAAATATGGAAAAATTTTATTTTGAAAACTGAAAGGGGTTTTACTAATTTATTTGTAACCATAAAAAAGAATACCAATTCTTGTCAGCAACACTGATTTCTTGTACTCCTAACACATTCTACAGGGTGAGCCAGCAGTAACGCCTCAGTCGCTAGGGACCAAACGGCTAATGTTACAGAAACCTGTTTAGGTGGGTATGTGTAGGTTGATTACGGCTACATTTTAAAAATATTTTGAAATATGCAGGGTGTCCAGGAAAAGCGGAACATACCAAAGTTATGTATTTTACTGCATTTTTGAAGGAACCGTAAAAAAATAGGTGAACTTTATTGAAAGTTCTGCATACCTAGGACTTAGTTTGTGAGATATTTCAATTTTAGTGAAAATGCAGGCATAGCGTAGAAATTTAATATTAGCAATAAAAAAATAATTTTAAGGAAGCAGCTTTGTTGTCTATTTTAGATCCTTGAAGTTATAAATTGTTATATTTATCATCACTTAGTATTACAAACGGTGTTCAAAAAACTGCTGAATACTTCTCTCAACTCTAAACAGCAATAACTTGGTTATTTTAAATGGGACACCCATGTATTTTTACTTTGGGAGTTAGGAAATTTAAAACTCTTTTAAACTGTGTTCTTTGTTAGGAGCTATATAAAAAATCTTATACACAATGTTCCACCTACTACTTGCGATGATATTGAAGGGAAGGGTTAGAGATGCACTTGCATGAGAATATCATTTGCAGATAGAATAAGATGCTGTAGTCAAGAGAATGGTTATCAATTCGAACATCAATTAAAATTTTTCTTTGTTTCTTTTAAAAGTAAAATATCCTTTTATCATTATCATGACAATATTAAAAAAAGTTTTCTAATAAAAAATACCATTTTATAAGCAGAATAATTATAAAAAGTTATTAATTTTGAATAAATATGTTTGTAGTAAGTAACTGAATTATTTATGAACATGAAAAATATTTTTTAAAGAAAATTTTACTTTTAGAATTCTGGTTTGGACACCTAGGTAGCCACTGACATAGACCATTCCTACCTATTCATTTATTACGAAATTTTCGATTTAAATAATTTCCCACTCTATATGAAAAATGTGCAGGTGCGCCATCTAATTGCATCGATATTTTTCTCCATATATTTAAAGAGACGTCATCAAGAAGAACCCAAACTAATTCAATAAAGACCTCGATAGACACGTGGATACATCTTACAAAAAATTTTGATAGAAAACGAAACGGCACAAATATCTCCAATACCGTTAAGAGATAGGTATAGGGAACCTATACACAGTTTGAAAGTTTTAAATTTCCTAACTCTCAAAGTAAAAATATACTGGGTGTCCCATTTAAAATAACCAAGTTATTGCTGTTTAAACTTGAGAGAAGTAGTTTTTTAAACACCCTGTATAATACTAAGTGACGACAAGTATAATAATTTATAACTTCAAGGATCTAAAATACACTCTCCAAAGCTGCTTCCATAAAATTATTTTTTTATTG
>NW_019421622.1:0-4748 GCF_000390285.2 Anoplophora glabripennis
ACCGTGTAACGGCAGATTTGATTTCAGTTTTGCAGAGGTCTCAGAAAAAAAACGCATATATATTTTTTTGTGATAAATTATTTTCGATTTACTCAACTATGCATGGGGAGGGCTTATTTTATATTTAAAGAAAATAATTAATTTTTTTCTCAGGAAGTTTCCTCTTTCCTGAAAAATTAATAACATTAACTAAAGCGATACTTACAAAAACTGGAAGTCAAAAGAAATGTAGTAAAAAGAAAGAAATACATCAAAATACATTAAAATAATAAAAAATTCGATGAAAAACGAAACGGCACAAATATCTCCAATACCATTAGAGATAGGTATAGGGAACCTATACACAGTTTGAAAGAGTTTTAAATTTCCTAACTTCCAAAGTAAAAATATACTGGGTGTCCCTCTTAAAATAACCAAGTTATTGCTGTTTAAAGTTGAGAGAAGTATTCAGCAGTTTTTTGAACACCCTGTACAATACTAAGTGTCGACAAATATAATATTTTATAACTTCAAGAATCTAAAATACACTCTCCAAAGCTGCTTCCTGCAAATTATTTTTTTATTGCTAATATTGAATTTCTACGCTAAGCCTACATTTTCACTAAAATTCAAATATCTCACAAATAATAAGTCCTAGGTATGCAGAACCTTTAATAAAGTTCATCTATTTTTTTACGGTGCTTTCAAAAAAGCAGTAAAATACAGGGTGTTCCATTTAAAAATATGTACATAACTTTGATATGGTACGCTTTTTCTGGACATCCTGTATATTTCAAAATATTTTCAAATTTTTGCCGTAATCAACCTACACATACCCACCTAAACAGGTTTCTATAACATTTGCCGTTTGGTCCCTAGCCACCGAGGCGTTAATGGTGGCCCAAAAAAACGATTTTTTTTTCGTGTTTCTTGTGAAAATATGTTAGTTTATCATGTTTTAAGAGCCTCCTCACAAAATCAGTTCAAAAAAATTTTTAGAGGTCGCTCAAGATTTTAAAAAATTTCTAAAATCGTCAAAAATTGAGTTTAAAAAAAAATTTTTTTTCTCGTTATTTTATCATTTTTTAGGTTGAAAAAAATCTCGATTCTGAAAATTTCAAATCGATATTTTAATTTCTAAAGGTCACTCATAATTATTTTAACTTTCAAAGTAATTTACCTAAAATGTTTTCGAACGACCTCTAAAAATAAATATCAACGAACTAATATTTTTTATTGAATTTGATGAACAAAAGAATAGAAATAAATCACGACACTTAAAAAATTTCTCGAGTCAAAATTTACTACCGCACTGTATCAAATATTTATAATTTTTTAATTTTTTAAAATTTAAGTGTCTCCTGATTTATTTATATTCTTTTGCTCATCAGATTCAATAAAACAAAATTATTAGTTCGTTGATATTTATTTTTTAGAGGTCGCTCGAAAACAGGTACCTACACTACTTTGAAAATTAAAATAATTATGAGTGACCTTTAGAAATTAAAATATCGATTTGAAATTTTCAGAATTGAGATTTTTTTCAACCTAGAAAATGATAAAATAACGAAAAAAAAATCAATTTTTGACGAATTTGGAAATTTTTAAAAATCGTTAGCAACCTCTAAAAAAATTTTTTTTGAGCTGATTTTTTGAGGGGGCTCTTAAAACATGATAAACTAACACATTTTCACAAGAGACACGAGAAAAAAAGAATCGTTTTTTTTTTGGGCCACCCTAATATAGGTATTCAATTCTCGAATCCGAGAGAGTTGCACTAACCAAATTTGGACAGGATCATAGCTAATACAATGCGAAACATCGCCCTAATGTTAAAAATGTTGTCACCGCCGTTTTTGGTGATGAAAATTCGAAATATTTGGAATTATTCAATTTTCGTGGCTGAAAACATATATGAGTATTCAATTCTCGAATCCTAGAAAGTTGAACTAACTAAATTTGGACAGGATCATAGCTAATAAAATGCGAAACATGGCCTTAATGTTAAAAATATTGTCACCGCCGTTCTTAGTGGTGAAAATTCGAATTCAGTTTCCAAAATCGTCATATACAGATTTTTTTTCTCATCACTATCATTTTCTAGGTTGAAAAAAATCTCGATTCTGAAAATTTCAAATCTATATTTTAATTTCTAAAGGTCACTCATAATTATTTTAACTTTCAAAGTAGTGCACCTAAAATGTTTTCGAGCGACCTCTAAACATAAATATCAACGAACTAATAACTTTTTTATTATTGAATTTGATGAACAAAAGAATAGAAATAACCCTAGTAGTTAACATTAAGGCAGTCAAATTTCAACAGCCTGTATAGCGAGGTGAAGAAATAATATAATCTGCTGTCGGCTTTATGTACATAGAAGAATACTGACTGCGTGTGCATAAACATGAGAATTTTATCTATTCTCATTAAAATACCTTACTGGCGAATTGCCTTATACAGACAATACGACCAGTAAGCACGATTATATTCAGCACAAAATTAAACAATATAACCTAAATGCAATTACTTCTCAAAGAGCATAGTCTCTAGTTTTCATTAGAGATTTTCTGCAAGTGAAAAGTTTTTGTGAAATTATTTATATAAAAACGGACAGTGGTACGTACCACTTCCCAAAAAAATTTGTATTAAACAAGATTTTGCGTCTCTGTCTCTAACTCTTTCGAGAACGGCGGTCTTAAATTCGAATCCTTGGCTTTTCTCGTGTCTCTGAAACGAACCACAGCGTCCTAAACCACTCTTTCCTTGCGAATCCAAGGAAAAAGCCCTAGACCAGCTAGAGGCAAAGTCTGAAACCCGTCCGTCAGTTCCACACCGCTCCGGTGCGCGCTAGACGGGACCTCCACGAAGCCAACCTTCCTCAGAGGGTTCTTGGCGTCCGACGGTGAAATCGAACTGCCCCGCGTTGATTTCTATCGATCCGGCTGTGTTTCTCCCGTGTGAGACGTGACGGAATGCTCGCCAGAGGCTTAAGTTGCACCAGAGCGGGAACAGGACCAAGATGTGGGAAAGAATCAGCGCAGTGGTAGAGCTGAAGGTAGGGCGGTAGTGGCACGGAATTTTGTGAGATTTGTTTCATTTTTGTGTACAGTAGAACGGCACGTCATCGATAAAGTACGTTTCATTCGGGAAAACTCTTTTTAATCACTCGTGTAACAGTAAATAAAATTTATAGAGAGCATTAATGCCCTCATCAGCATTAAATTATACCACCAATATCTGGTAAACTGTTAGAATTATTCGTTGGTCGAACCCACCAGATATATAGCTGTTTTGAACTTATTGGTTCTCCATCTGTTCTTGGTGTCTTAATCTAATACTATTTCAGCTAATAATCGATATTTTTGGATTTTTGTAAGCACTTGCCTAATGACAGACAAAAATATTAGAAGTATTTTTATAACGAGTAAAATTTTGACGATAAAAAAGATGACTCATAAACAATTTTTGACAGTATTGAGTTTAAAGTTCTTTCGATTCTTTTGTAGAAAAAATAGTGTATGATATACGTGTTAAAAGTGATTTTATTTTGTTCGTGAAGTTAAAAAACTCGCTACGCTCGTTTTTTAATCATCTTCACTTACAAAATAAAATCTTACTTTTAACACGTATATCATAAATAGCTATTTTGCGAAATATGTGCTTCTTTCGAAAAATTTCTATTTGCCGATCTGTTTTGCTTATAAAATAATGTTATCGATGTGTACAAAAACAATAATGTGTCCGGTATCTGTCAAATTTGGCATTTTCTCAAAAAATGACGAAAACGGCGTCGTTTCTCAAAATTTCCAAAAATGTCAAAGGAAAAAAGTTATTTCTCTACAACTTAGAAAATATTTCGGTAATGTTTGCACAATATTTTGTAATATCCTGCGCCTGAGTTAGACTTTTTCGTCGTCAGACTGTCGCGAACATAAAAATACGTTTGGTAAGTTCCAGAACATAAGAAATCTATCTGTGCGGCGTTTGTTGTTGTAAAACGACTGTTAAGAATGAAGTCCCAATTCCATACAAGCTAGTCCAGTTCCATAATTGGCGATCCTGGTCTGACATAGATTGGAAATAATTGCAGAATGTCATTGAAGTTTACGCAGTATAACGAGGAAATTGGTTTTTAAGTGACCATAACTTAGCCTTACGCAATGATTCGTTGGACATTGCAAGTATAACCTAACAGACTGGGTGTTCCTAATCCGAAACTCAGCAGCCCACAAATTAAAAAAATACCTAAGTAATGACATACTATATTTTTAAAAATACTTAAATCGTTCACATTTTTGGTGCNTTAAATCGATTTTTCTCGAAAACGGATCGAGATACCGAAATGAAACAAGAGTACATAATTAATGGAAAAATGACAGCTCTTTCAGGTTTTGAATCAAGTTTCATGTTAAATATACAGGGTAAAAAGTTATTCACTAAATTTTCGGTAAAATTGGTCGTAAGTGGCGCCCTCTATGAGCAATGCTGAAATTACACCACGCATCTTATTTGTCGCCTAAAAAAATATAGTTTCACAAATTTTCAAGTTCATAACCTACATATTTTCAGAATAATCGCAGAAAAACTATTTAAAATTTTAACTTTCAACACCCTATATTTCCGAAACTATTAACTTTCGGATAAGGCACGTTTGCGCCAATGGTCACCATTTCACGTGTAGTATCTTCAGCCTTCGACATTCCCATTGTTAATGAATCACCCTGTATACCGGTTTTGAACTTATTGGTTCTCCATCTGTTCTTGGT
>NW_019421623.1:0-4770 GCF_000390285.2 Anoplophora glabripennis
GTATAAGAGTTTTCTATTACAAATGTCATCAGGAAGCTGTAGTTTAATTTTTATAAGTATATATAATTTTTAATAACAAACGCTGGATTAAAATAATCCAAAATAAAAAAACACATTACAGTACAATTCATAGCATAAAAATCAAACTTAAAACTGGTTCATTACAATGTTTATAACCCCTATGTACATTATCTGCTAAAAACAGTATTATCGCGAAAATTTCTGCTTGAAATACAGTGAGAAACCTTCCCAGAATGTAGCTTGCACCTTGCACTCCATCTGGATCTTAGTCCACATATGTATTCATCCACCCGTCCTTTCCAGAGTCCAAGTATGTTAGTTACCTAGATCATTCTGTATACCTAGATCAAAGTGTAATCTGTAAAATTATTATCATTGTTGTTGCTAGAAACAATGTCAGAAAAGAGAAAAAACTGTTATTAAAAAAGAATGCACTTCATATCATAGACGCTCTCAAAACTGTGAAAATAATAATTAATTCAAAAATTTGCTAAAAATAGTACTAAATAGGTACTTGGAATAAATATCATTTAAGACATAGTTTCTTTTGTAATGTATAGAAGCAATGAAAGATCCAGAATCAGTACCTACTTTACAACAAAAAATATTTTGCATGTCATTGATTTTTTGTATTTGCATAAAATTGTGCCTAGTAATGCAGGTTATACTTTCTATTTGCTTTGTATAAAACAAAATTTAGTAAATAAAAGGCGTAGAATAATTTATTGAAGTTAATAAATGTCTGCAGCTAAGACATTTTGAACCTGTTAATATTTTAACGTGTATTTAACTTTTTTCCGAAAGATATAAATAAAAAAATGAACATTTGTATTTATCATAAAGCCGTAAAGTTGGATTAAACAAATCTTATCATGAAATAAAAGTTGAGATTCTGTTAAGGGGTGACGTGACTGACATTTCAATGTTGAACATTACAATTTACTTAGCCGTAAAGTATTCCATATTATGGATATGTGAATATCCTTTTAATCTCATTAAAGAATTACGCCAAGTTTGCAATTCCACACTTACATTTATTAAAATCATGTTCTCAAAGTTATCATGCGAATATTATTCGTTATGTATAACCACACAGTTTAAAATATCGATTTAAAAGTTTCTGTCTAACACAGTATGCTTGTAAAATACTCTTTTTAGAAAATCTTCTTTGGTATAATATATCTTTGGTGATTTTAAGGCTTTCATACCCGTGCTAATATTTAAAGTACGAGTTGTTATGCTGTGGCCTATGTACCTGGTCGCCGCCACTTACATACTTATATTGAAATTTGCACTTCGCCTTGGCTTAGCTTTTTATTTTCGGGCTAGGCTCTGAGGTAGCAGACCTGCTATCAGAACCCCCAGACTCATCCTGATGTTCATTTCAGTTCTTACTACTGGTTTTCTTTCTCCACAATAAAATCCAGTCGTTAAGTTGAAATACGCTGTACAATGTTGACAGCATGGTCGCCTACTTGACGTTGAAAAACCATAGTACTAATAACTTTGTTCATGCTTTAAATATTATTCAATTTAAAGAGAGGTCAATTCTTTGAGCAAAGTGAACATAGTTCGATCGATATACATGTGTATATTTTAAATACTAGTTTTTCATATAGGACATGAAATGTCTTGGTCTTACTACCCCTGGAATATGGATACAAGTAGTTTTAATGAAAGAAGTAGATTAGTAGCCTATTTATAACGTCAACTCTGATTGGAATACTTATAATTACATCAAAACTCACGAGCTTAATAAGTTTCACGTTATTAAATCTAGGTCGTAATTCAGAAATGAAACGGAGGTAAATATTTTTAATTTCTCCGAAACGAAATAGATACATTCAGAAATGATTTAATCATGTAGCTGAAAAAAATTTCAATTAAATGAAGTAATTCAACTGACAATTATTAGTGGAAGCCTCAGATTAAACCAAATCCCACTACCTATACCATAAACGCATTGAATGTATTCAAACCGTTGGGATTAATAATTAATAACATAATACATATATATGGTTATAGATGACAATAGCAATGCATTATAAATGCAATGCAAAATTTTGTATGATATACACGTTTATAAATAGTAATTTCGAGTTTCTATTAATACATATACAATAAAAAAGATAAAAGTTTATTTGTAATTATTTCATATTTATTTAATTCTAATATTAATTGCTGAATTTAAGTCATTTTAACTAGAAAAGAAGCAACATTTTTATTTTATTAATAATAGCCTTAAGTAATTGTATATTACTTTAGTTTCCATTTGCTAGAATGTATCTTAAATAATATATTAGGTAAGTACATGAAAGAAAGAGATTAGAGACTATAAGACAAAGGCGATTATTATTTAAATACGTAGTTCTACCACTTTGCAATAAATTATTCACTTCAATAAACTATTTACGGTGTTAAAACTAGAAACTTTTATATTGGGGGCATGGATTTTATAATAAAATGTTTGATTAGGTAGTAATTCTCGTTTCTTTCGATAATGTAAATTTTATTCGGAATACTTCCACGTCAGTTTGTTTTAAATATATTGAAATATATTAATATTTTCTATTTATTTTGTAAGTCCAATTCTCTTCTATAATTTAGGATTAGGAAATAGTGCTGGTTCCGCTTTTGGATAAGACTAAGAAGATGATGCAAAACATTAAGATACAATACTTATTGCAGTATCTACTTAAAAAATGGAATCCTCATTACTTTATAGTAAACAGAAACATTGATACATGAATTTTAGATAATTGGTATCTTTGATTGTGAAGATTTAGTGAACAAATAGTCATTTATTATTCTAGTCTTATTTTACTTGTGTTTACTTTTTGTAAAGGGACAGTTTCTTGCATGGTGTGTTTTAAGTGCGAATGAACATACTAAAATGGCACAACTCCATGAAAACTGCAAGTTATCTGCACATCTTTATGATATTTATCTACTTTATATACACATACATATACATGTATGTTACATTACATTCTACACTTATTTTTTTTCCTTTCTACTTAGGAGGAAATGGTAAAGACTAACGCCTTAAAATTTTCTTTGTGATTTCAATGCAATACAGGGTGTATGTTTGGCTACCATTACTTCAGCATGAGATAGAGTAATTATAAATGAATTATAAATGAACAAAAAAGTTGTATATTACAGGGGCGTAAGTTTAACAGTTTAGAAAATACAGCGAGTACCTATTAATATTGGGGAGTTTTATCACAACGTGACAACAGCGCTTATTCTAATGCTACACAGCTGGTGCATACTACATATGCGCGGCAAACTTGTCCTACGGAAAAAATTTAAACAACTATTATTGTCAAACATTTAGTAAACATCAAGACAATTGTTTTCCAGTTTTTAAATAAATAAAATAAAATGTATCGATTTTGTATTGAGAAGATAGTGTTGGGCTTAAATTTTAGCTCGAATTTTAGTAATTATGAGTCTCTTAAAACAGGAACTTTTAATCGAATTATAAATTAGAAAAATATGTAATAAGTACCCAAAGATTCATCCAAATAATCATACGTATTAAAAATAATTTAGGTAGGTACTTACGAAAAAGCAAAATTCAGTAATTTTTAAACGCACAAGTACAAAACAAACTACAACATATGCTCAAAATATCCATCGCCATTTTTGATTAATCCAATTTTCGCGCACTCGCTTGAAAACACCTCAAGAAAAGGAAATAGTGGGACGCAAAAACACTCAGACACGGTCCAATTCCAGATACCAACTGCATTGCGTAATATTGGACAGCTTAGTACCTCGTGTTATCCGCTGCGCTGTTGTCACATTGCTCGATATGAATTTTATCGAATTTTAAATTTATTACGTTAATTATTTTAGAATCAAGCATAAAGAATTTCAGAAAAGTGATAAACATTGTATTTTATGGTATTCTATGCACGCAGTTATGTCAATATTCCTTAATTAATCGAACTTTTGTACATCAAGTTGGAGATTTTGATAATTTTTTCTCGGAAATGNCAATTGATGACTTCCGATGATGATCGGAATCGCAATGTAGACATATGTAATAGGGATTGCCGCCTGTGCAACTTTCATGGGCCCAAAATTTACATTTCGTGCATTGGAACCATTCTACTGTGGATAAACTGTAACGACCATGGCATACGAGGCAAAACGTTTATTCTTCTTCTTCTTCCTCTTCATCAGAGGAGGTTACTTCTTCCTTAACTTTCCTTTTTGCTTAGCAATGCTTTTGCTCTTTAGTGAGTGATTTTCCTCATCAAGAAAAACTTTTCTTTTAACTTGTAATTGATGGATCTCTCAGCTTAACTGCTCTTGCTGCTGTCATCATAACATCTGAACTAACGGGGGTGCTCGTTCAGTTTTCCTTTTATATGTTCTCACCATCTGCAATGCATATAAAATAACGTGTTCCTATTACATTTCATTAGACCTATTNTGTATTTTATGGTATTCTATGCACGCAGTTATGTCAATATTCCTTAATTAATCGAACTTTTGTACATCAAGTTGGAGATTTTGATAATTTTTTCTCGGAAATGGTTGAGTTTAGGACCCATATCATAAAAGGTTTTTTTGTTTGTTTTAATGTATTCTATCGTCAGTTAAAATTAAGGCAGTCAAACTTCTAACACTCTGTATACACTGTATAAATAAAACAATTGACTGTTTTATTTGGAAGATTTACACCAAACTTTGGTTTTTTTAAATAGGTACACCCTGTATATTTGTCGTTTTCTC
>NW_019421624.1:0-4738 GCF_000390285.2 Anoplophora glabripennis
CCCGTTGCCAATATACAGGATATTGGATAATGCAATAAATTGAGAAACTTTTTCATTTCATATTTTATGGAAAAAAAGCACACTTGGTAAAAAGATTAGCTTGACGCTATGATATTTGTTTGTGGGAATCCTCATTTTAGAAAAATATCTAGGCGAAATTTTCATAGTTATAAATTCTTAGCTTCAAACAATCAAAATCACTTTTGATTGTTGTTGTACAGTACGTTGTTTTGACGTAAACTCACTTCAACTTTGAACTTTCATTTCTCGATGACGATTCATCGGATCTGCAAGATCAAAAATGGATTTCGTTAGTCAGTCCTTCCGCTATTTGATACTATAATTACATTTGAAGAATAAGCAAATACGGTAGCTTCAGCTCTAAATGTTTATAAGTATTTTTTTGAAGAAACTTTGAAATTCTAATTGTTGCTAACATGGATAAAATCGAAAATTTTTAATTGGGGATTGATAGTTGAGATTCCAAATGGTATGTATAAAAATTGGGAGCTCAAAATAATTATTGGTTTTACCGTGAGAGGGTATTGAAAAATAAGTATAATTCTGTATTTTCTGAATTAACTGCGAAATCTACCCGGCCGATTTCGATGATAATAATACAACAATAATGCATATAAAAATTTCGGACCACTTTTATTTTGTGAAAAGAATCTCAAAGCGAAACTTTTTTTCCTTTGACTATTTTCTCTAATGTCAATCTCCGAGTTATACATGAAAAAAGGGAGAAAAATGCGCCTTTTTTAATTTTTATTTTACTTTTTCTTGCGCTAACAATTATGCACAACTTTTTTCAGCGGGCGCATATCGCAATTATCATTCTACATAATATTTAGAACTATTTCCAACAAAAATTAACGTTACTATATGAAACATCCATACAACTTACTTTTAAAACAGATACCGACTGGACTAGATAATATTTCAAAAAAGTAAATGTTTGGTGTGCGGTTCCCTTTTATGGAATAATAGATAGATCCATACTTTTTTGAAGATATATGCAATGGAAACAGCTACCTGAATATGCTTCAAATGTTTTTCACTAATGAATTGGAAAATTGACCATTGGCGTACTAAATTTATTTTTAATTCCGGCAAGACGGTTGTCCGGCGGATTATATTCTAAGTGGTGGGACCTGGTTACAGAATGGATTTCCCAATAGTTGGATTGACTGGTATCGTCCTATGGACTCCACCGATGTCCAGATTTAACAATCATGAACCTTTTCTTGTGGATTCCACATAACTAGATAGTGTACAACAGGCCTTTGGACAATACCATCAACCAGCTAAAACAACGTATCTTTAGAAGGGGTTGGACGAAGCTATAATTCCTTGCTCACCTTCAAATTATTTGTGTGGACGTTGGTGTTCGAATAACGATTTATATTTTCTTTCCAAATTTATTAGCTTTTTTAAAACTGCANTGCTCACCTTCAAATTATTTGTGTGGACGTTGGTGTTCGAATAACGATTTATATTTTCTTTCCAAATTTATTAGCTTTTTTAAAACTGCAGTAACTTTTTGGTACGCCTTTTACTGAACTTACATCACTTTTTTGAAAGGGTAAAAATAAAGGTAGTTTACTATAACATTTTAAATTTTCGTACATAAAATGTTAACTTACTCCCTAGCCACCTTATTTTAAATAGAAGCAAACTTTTTTTGGTAAATGTAAAATAGGAAAAGTTTTCCTTTTATTCACTATAACCCTGGATATACTGTATAAAAATGAAACTACTTCCTAGATAGTTCTCATCGATCTCAATTACACGGAAATACGAGTAGAGCCTATTTGCTTTGTCAGTAACCGGTAACCGTATTATAGTCTCAAATATTTCAATAAACTGCTTATCTACAAAATTGCCTGAAATATGATTCAGCCCCTGATACACAATAAAATTAACCGATTAGCCTGCTAATACCGAATCATAAATTAGAACGGTCCTAAGCATGTCGTGTGGCAGCAAGCCCGGTGTCATTGTACTGGTCGATGTCATTTGGAGGAAAATATGTAATAATGGTATATGTGACAATATTAGAGACATAAAATAAAGTCCGATCTTTGTAAGTTGGGTACTAACCCACCATTAGAGCCGTCGACAAAAGGGCGCGCGTGTCGTCTGAATGGACGAGGGTGAGATTACAGCCTGCGACAGGATGAATCAGCAGATGTCTTTAGTGGCCTCCATATCAGAATCAGAGCACCTACTCTACTTCGACGCTGCATTGATTCACATCCTGTAATTTTAAATTTAATAACAACCCTCATAAGTTTCATAACGCTGCGTCTGTAATCAGGCTCAGTTCCCTGTTCAACCCCATATTTTTATAAGCACTCATAAAAATTTTTATTTAAAATTACACACCAGATCGTTGGTTATTTTGAAGCCACACTAGGTATTGTAAAATTATACAAATTTACATTTAAGCATGTGATTTTACATCTTTTGTGTAAGTTACTAAACCTATACAAATGCTTATCTGTATATATTTACGAGTAAGTGTAATTTTGCTAAGAAGCAGGGAAACTACATAGAAGAAAAGTATGTCTATTTATTATTATTACGTTGTACAACAAGGTATGATATACCTAAATGAAGAAAAAAAAACATTTGTTAATGCAGTTAATAACACATATTACCTGGAGTAAAATATAAGTTTCTGAATTATACAATAGACAAGTTATACAGAATATTATACAGGGTGTTTCAGTGAGTCAAACTTAAACCACAAATAAAACTCAATAAATAATTCAGAATTGTCTTATAAATCAAGGGTCTCACGTTTTCGTTGTACAGGACCGTATTTGTCGGTTGTTAAAATCATTTTATTTACGAAATCTCCCATTCAACTGAAATTTTTGGTAAAACGATACACTATACCGATTTTCAACAAGTATACCTACCTTTTTTAATGTAGAATTGTCCACGGAATCTAAAAATGAATCCCTAACCATTATTAGGTTATTGGCGTAGAAGTTGAGGTAAAAAAATCCCACACATGTATAAACGTTAACAACACACCAAATTTGAATCAATTTGTAGTAAGCATACGAAAGATTTTTAAATAATATGTACAGTGAAATCGGTGAGACTTAAACCATTGCTTTATAAGACAATTCTGAATTATTTATTGAGTTCTATTTGTGGTTAAAGTTTGATCCACTCGAACTGAAATAAACCTGTATAAACCAATTAATTAAACAGCACGACACAACAAGTTTAAATTAACGAAGTCAATAACACTTGAAAATATATATGTATACAGGCTGTTACAAATTCGCTTCTCACTACAGGGATATCCGAAACGGTAAGAGGTACGAAGTAGTGTAAATGAGGACAAAGTTGCGTAATCAGGGGACCAACATGATGCCTTTAAAAAATCAAGGCTAACATGATTAGTTTTCGAAATATTTGAAAAAAAAACGAAATTTTAGAAATACGTTTTTGTTTCATTTCAGCCTTGTTTGAGGTAATATTGAAAAAAGAAGCATACTTTCTCATGGACACTTTTTGCCCTCTATCGAATGGCATAATCAATTTTTGTATGTAACGTTTCGCCTCCCCAGGACCATTATCAACTTCATTTTTTCAAATACGACCCTGGAAATTTTATTATATTTTATGCAAGCCTTCATGACCCCCAACACTGTACTGCCTCAGCCCGAACCAGATTCAGACGTTTTGTCTCGAAAAATTCATCTTCAGTGTATTCGTTCCAAATTTATTTAAATTATTTATTTAGATTTCTTTGTTTATTGAATTTTCATATATTGCATTAAAATAAAACATGATTAGAGTTTTATTCCCGTGTCCATAGTTATTTCTAGGCTTCTCAAGTGCCCAAAATTGAAATAAATTCCCATTTTTTTTCAGGTTATTCATACAAATACATCTGACATGCTCTTACTTTCTTATTTCTTACTATTAGATAAATTTGGAACGAATACACTGAAGATGATTTTTTCGAGACTAAACATCTGAATCTGGTTCGGGCTGAGGTAGTACAGTATTGGAGTTCATGAATGCTTGCAAAAAATGTAATAAAATTTCTAGGATCTTATTTAAAAATTTGAAGTTGATGATGGTCCTGGAGAGACAAAACGTTACATACAAAAATTGATTATGCCATTCCATATAGGGCAAAAAGTGTCCATGAGAAGGTGTTTCTTTTTCAATATCACCTCAAACAAGGCTGAAATGAAACAAAAACGGATTTCCAAAATTTCTTTTTTTTTAAATAGTTCGAAAACTAATTATGTTAGCCTTTTCTAAAGGCATAATGTTGGTCCCCTAATTACGCAACTACAAAATGAGTTTGAACATAAAATAGAGTTTTGTCGCTGGTACTTAAAGAATGCAAAAAATAATCCCAATTTTCCAAAAATATTTTTATGGACAGATGTAAGTAATTTTTCTAACAACGGCATGTTTAACCCCTAAACATCATACCATTGGAGCCATGATAATCCTAGAATTTTTCAAAATCGATATTAATGTGTGGAGTGGTATGCTAGGTTAAAAAATATTAAGCCCATACTTTTTGATGGTTCCTTAACTGGTCAACGGTATCTATTATTATCAGGTACAAGAGTATTTGGAAGAATTAACAGTTAATGAGTATGTCCAGATAATTTTCCGACAAGAAGGTGCACTCCACTTAATGCTCAAATAAACATAAATTATTTGGCCCATACATTGGCCGCCACGATCTCCA
>NW_019421625.1:0-4740 GCF_000390285.2 Anoplophora glabripennis
AAAAACCAATGTAACGCAAGAAATACTAAATTTATACCATTGGCGTACTTAACTCGAATGACTAACATTTTTATCATTACTAATTGTTACTAATTGTTTGTACAGTTTCAACTTTAAAATGAAAATTCTTAATAAGTATTGGACGGAATTATAAAATTTAAAGTCTATTGTAAAGAGAATTGTAAGAGCTTTCAAAAGAAATATTACTCAACCCCCAATGCCATTTAAATATTTTGGGGTGATGCTTACCCTTGTTGGGGGGTGAAAGTGGCGGACTCAAAAATATCAGCAAAGAATGTCGTCCCCCTTTAATCTAAAATCGACGGGTCTGAGCGGTTTTCTACAATCTTGACGCAGTTCCTGAAAATGGCTCTGTTTCGTTTTCATTTGGCCACCCTGTATAATTAACATTAGAAGAGTGTGAAATAATGAGAGATTTATTTATTTTGACACAGATTTATATCAAGTATTTAATAAAAGTTTAAATGTAGGTTCTATATTGATATTCCTTACAGGAATTACCAAATATTTTTAGAAATGTGTACCTCTTTGTTTTAATTAATATACTTACTGTAACATTAACACGATAAAGTTGAGTAGAGTTATGCGTAAAACAGAAAATGTCTTGCTTGTATGAAGGTATTGTTACTGCTGGAGAAATCTGGCAACATTGCGAGGGCTTCGATTTAAAACGTTATGGTTATTGAAGCGAGTCATAAAACATCAAATGAAAATCTTCGGATCTTAACTGAACCTTTGCAATATAGTGGTAACGATATTCAGTTTCAATTAATTTTATNAGTAATAAAACATCAAATGAAAATCTTCGGATCTTAACTGAACCTTTGCAATATAGTGGTAACGATATTCAGTTTCAATTAATTTTATAAGCAACACTAAATTCATAACGTATTCCAAGATTTGTTTAATACAACTAAAGTTTTAAACCTTTTTTGTCTTCATTGAAAAGTGGTACTTGGGTTTGTTTAAGAATAAAATTTAATGCTGATTAAGACATTCGTATTATCGATTAGATCTTATTTACCTATGTGTTTTGGCGGCAGAACTTATTCTTTCAATTTCTTTTTATTCCATACCACAAAATCGTTAGATTTTGTGGTATGAGATTTCAGAATTTGAAGAGTATGAAGAGTTTGAATTGTCAATACACCTCTTTGTCATTTTTGTAATGGAATTTTAATGAGGTTTTGTTTATTTGCTTCCTGTGCAGAGGCTTTAATATCTGTAAAATAAGAAGACCACCACGAATGTTATTTATCGGCTTTTTGTTACTGATTTCATTAGTGTCTGTTTTAGTCACGCAAGGCTAATTTACCCGATGTGTTCTCTATAATTTACTTACAATACTTGGTGGTTATTTTCTAAATTATTGAAACGTTCTCGAAAGGCTTCGCGTTACACTTTTTGTGCAGTCATTATTCGAACTAGATGGGCTACCAGATATGCAAATGTTGAGACTGGTGTGTGTTTTAAGCATTTTACGTGAAATTGCTTTATAACGTCGATCGGTATTTGCAATAATAATAACGTATATTTGCAAAGTTATGCATAAAATAAAAGAAAAATTGGGAGGTAAACATTAATACAATATTATATAGCCAAATAATCCCATGGCGAAGTTGAACTAACATAACAAACTCTTTTTCTGCTCTACTACTTAAACCATGACAAAACAGGATTATTCTTAAGAGAAAACTATGCATTTGTTTCTGCAACATTGCCATAAATTGGAATTCAAAATTATTAGATGCTCTTATTTGACGATGTCATGGTAACCACAGTTATGGATTGTTTTAAATTTGACTTTGGCAACATTATTGGCGTCCAATTTTGTATCCTCAGTCTTCGTGAAAAATATGTTGATATGGGCGATTCTGATTTAGAGTGTCCTTTCGGATATCGAAGACATTGCGAAAAGTGTTGTCTATACCTTACTTTCCGAAAAATCAAGACAGACGTACCAGCAAAGTTACGCAAAACTTGAAGATTGGTGTAAAGGAAAAGGAATCAAAAATAGCAGCAATGAAAAGGTTCTTCTGGCATATTTCGAATATCTTTCAAAACATAGCAAGCCTTCGTCGCTTTGGGTATATTATTTTATGCTACGTTCAGTTATATTAATGAAGAAAAATACGGATATTGGTAAGTACGTTCATTTAATTGCGTTTTTAGAAAGAAAATCGGAAGGATGTCGGTAAAAAAATCTAAAATTTTAACAAACGAAAACATAACTCAATTTTTGCCGGAAGCCAACGATAGAACTCATTTCAGGATAAAAGTTGCATTGATAGTGGGGGGTTTGCAGGTGCTTTCAGGCATACTGAATTGACAAATCTGCACCTACAAAATGTTAAATTTGAAGAACAATACATGCATATTATTATTCCGTTTACAAGATTTTTGTATCACAAACGGAAACATTGAAGGAATAACTATCGGGGAAATGGTTTGAAAATATATAGAGATGAAGCCAAGCAACACAGATCATACTCGATTTTTTGTGGGGTACAGAAATGGAAAATGCATCAAGCAGCGCTAGTTGGCATTAATACTTTTGGGAAAATGCCGTGTAATTGGATCATTGTTCTTGGATCTTCTAAATCCCCAACAATATACTGGATTTCTTAGATAATCTGCGTCGTTGCTTGCAGATTCAGGAGTCGATTTATTACCTGTTAAGAGGCATGGTGGTTGGCGCTCTAACACAGTGGCAGAAAGCTATATAGAAGATCCCAAAGAAAATAAGAAGAAAGTGGCTTCTAATACTTTGGGTAATGTTTCAGGCATTAATGGACCTTCAACAAGTTCAAACACTCGAGAAATAAACTTACTTTCTAAAAATAGAGCCCACTTATCATCTGCTAGAATTAATTTAACAAATTATTCAGAAGTTGTAGTTAATGTTTACGATAAAATAAACTTTGTTTTTGTTTATTTTTTACTTTAAAATTTGCGTGTTATTATGAATTCATAATGGCACAGAGTGTTATTATGAAGGCCATAATGATTTCCAAATGAGGATACTAAATGTGTCATAGTGACACCGTCGCAGATTAAACAATTAATTCAGTGGTGGATCTTCATATTACCAGTATAAATAAAGACAGTCGACTTGTAACTCATTCAAATTGCTCCAATTACTACTCACAAAATTTAACGTGCTGTTAGTGATTATTTGAATAAGAAATCTATCATATTACTAGAAAATCAAATTGTGCCTAATTTAGCAGTAAAATTACATGTAAAGCAACCAAAATTTTTCATTCATTTTAGAAGTGACATAAGATAGAAAAACCATTTCAAAAGTACCCTGTAACTTTAAAATAGAGCTTCTCTGGGATGAACTAAGTTGACTTCAATTGTTTTTATCTCAAAAATCTGTAACTGCTAATCATTTTTACTGGGATTGATGTATTATAGTTTTTCTCTACAGCTACTGTGCGTTAAGGAAATAGGCAAAAAATAAAACCTTTGACAACAAACAGACATACGTTTTTTTATTAACATGTGGTACCACAGCTCTAAAAAAATGATTGATGGACCCACGAAAATTTGTTTCTTATCAATACACCTCACTGATTACTATCTTCGTGTAGGTTAAACGACTTCACTGACAAACTAAGCATCCTACTGCCTCACATGCTACATCAAGCAATGGAAACACACTGAAATATATTCACAATAGATTACTCAAGCCGTTATTCTTCCGCACCATGATAAAATTACAAAGCGCGCCATTTTCTTGAAGTCCTTCAGCTCTCTCGCTGCTTTCGGATATTTATTTTATGTAGCAAACTCCATCTGTTTCACGAAATTCCGATGATTTGATTTAGTGGCGTAGAAAAGAGTTCCAAGTTAGTTGTTCTCCTCGGTTAATTCGATTTGTTCCTCCAAGAGGTCTATTTAATTACGACTAGTTCGCCTTAATGGCTTCATTATATCGGGGAAAGAGATGTATTACTCTCATCATCTGTAACGGAGTCGATGGTAAAATAGGGAGTGCATATTTCGACGTATTAATAGACAGACGGAGCGCGCTACTCGATTTCGTTCTAATTAGTTGGTATTATAAAAGTGGTTAGGTTAGGTTTAAGTTAGAGAGAGTTTATTGTAACCAGGATAAAGCTGAATGGGGAGTGGTAATTATTTAGCAATTGCCTGATTGCAGTTTCAGTTGATTTTGTTTCATTGCTGCATTGGTCTCTAAAGTAATGTGATCTAAAATCATATCAAATTGAGCTCACAATCAGTAATATCATTTAAAATATTAATTGCAGCTGCAATCTCCAATTCATGTTCATAGTTCTAGCTGACTAATTTGGAGAGTGTATATTTCAGTTTTCTAACGATTTTTTTTTCAAATGACTCTTTAAACCGTTATATACAAAAAATCTCTTGTTATTTGACAACATTACAAAAATTGCGTTTCTACCAAGTCAAAACTGGTAGAAAAATTGAGGTTGCAAAAATATAAATAGAACAGCAAAAAGATACATATTAAAATACTTAGTTGAGTAGTAGGTACAATATAGATTAAAACTTGCAGGGCTAAAGGTCCATATTTTTTTCTGTCAGCAATAAAAGAAATATCTTGTATTCTTGATGATCTATTTTCAGCCTTGGTAAAGAATAAATCACATAAAAGAAAAACAACTAAGTCATATTTTTGTTTCAAAAATTTACTTGGGACTATTTCATGAAGCAGCCTCCCTTCTCGTG
>NW_019421626.1:0-4734 GCF_000390285.2 Anoplophora glabripennis
AATCATGGCAACTGTGTTTTGGGACCATAAAGGCATTCTCCTCATTGACTTTTTGGCCTATGGGGAGACAATTAATACTGCACAGTACTGTGAAACCTGAAAGCACTATGGAGGGTGATACGGAACAAAAGAAGAGGAATGTTAACGAAGGGAGTGTGCTTGTTATATGACAAAGCGCTTCTGCACACAGCCAACGCCACACACCAATTTCTGGATTCATTCGGTTGGAACATTATCAACCGCCCCGCTCACAGTCCTGACCTGATACCTTCTGATTTTCATCTTTTCTCTTCTCTGAACGTGTTTATGGGTGGAAAATTGTTTTTTACCAACTATGAGGTCCACAGTGCTATAAAGCAATGGGCCCGAGAGACGGCGGGAGATTTTTGACGAAGGTATCAGAAAGCTCATTCCTTGACTTACGAAGTGCATTGAAATTGAAGGAAACTACGTCGAAAAATAGTGTTTGTTGTACCTTTCTGAGTATGTAAATTTCTCATAAGTATATTGCTGTTTAATATAAAAAAAATTAGTACCTGTTGTGGATATGCCTTGTAGTATTATTGTAAGAGAAATGAAAGGGATATCGTTGTTAGTGTAAATTCATACAGGTTGTTAGAAACATGAGTGCCAAAATTTGAATCGGTCCATATCCAAATGTTTAAGAAATGCTTTAAAATTTGTAAATAATAAGCAATTTTGATATGGTATTTTTCTTTGTGTTAAGTTTTTATAATTTTTTTTATTCCATTGGATTTTTAAAGTTTTGTTTTATATGTTTATAACAAATATTTCTCCCCTAATACTTACATATTCAACACATTATTCTTTGTACTAAATCAGGATAATTTTAAATATTTGCACTGATTCGAAAACTTGTTAATCGCTAAATACTATTAAATTAAGGCAGTCATGTTGCTAATACCTTGTATTATCAGGGTTTGCTTTGGATATTTGTAAACATTGCTTCTTTGTCTATGCAGAACCCCAAATGGGGCCAACCTGTGGGCGTCTTCTTGTTCTTGTGCAAAAGGGAAAGCGCTTTATTTCATCCGGTAAGATTTATAATCTTTCTATTACGATATTTCAGTTCTTAGTGCTGGCAGGTGGTTGTGTGTTACTATACTGGAAGCCATAGAAATCAATAAGATATGTAACGCTCAGACTTGTAGTTATGCTCGAAAAAAAGGTATTGGTAATTAAGCACATATAGAATTTTAATTTAAGTATAAATCGTAGAAACAAAAGTAAATGTAGTTTTATTGTCAGTGCCAAATTATAAATTATTTATTAAATATGTACGTTGGTCACATAATAACATTCTACTACTTCTAACTTTTTGCTTTTTGGAAAAAGTTAAATCAGAGTTCTTCTTGTAATTTCAAAACAGTATTGAAAGTTGCATTTTGAAAATATGTAAACCAAACTTTTGTTATTTTTTTTAATTGTAAACGCTGTATATTTTTACATACATATTTTAGGTTTTCTGAACTTCATATTCAATAAATTTTTTTTGACCACATTGTATAAAAACTGCAAAATTTTCATGTCAAATCCGATTAATTAGGTCTTCCTCTACAAAATGTCCAATTCGCACACAAAAATAAACCTGTGCTTCCGGGAAAACTAAATTTTGCTGACAGTCTGCATCTGTTAAGGTCCTTGTTTGTTTCACAATCACTTTCTAGTGCATATATTGCACTTATGACACTCTTTTCGCCATATTTCTCTTACAGTTAGAGATAAACTTTTTAAACTTTATTTTATTTAACAAAATATGTATAACTATACAGGGTGTTCTGTGTAAAAAAAGTTTTTTAGAAATTTTGTCTTAAAAATAAATCCGATTTTCATTCTTAAGACGAAAATAAAAATGTTAAATTTATGATTGTATTTTCTTAATTTTTTAACACTAAACTAACTATATTTGCGTTATATTTCGCATCAATTAACTTAATTTCTACAGAAAATGTTTTTTACTTGACAAACATTGTCTTCTATATGAGAGTGGTAATTTTGCAAACAAAATAATATTTCTAACTCAAGATCAAATTATTTTTTAAGGAAATTTTAAGGAAAAAGCATAATAAATTGTGTTCCTAAGTATTGTTTTAAAATAAAAAAAAAAATCATAAAATTTTATTGTAGGTGCAATAGCAAAATAGATAAGAAGTGTAGAATGTCAATTCCTTATATTCGAATTGTGCTGCAAAAAGTAGTAATATTAAAGACATATATTTTCTTAGTAATAATTTATTCTAAATGAAGCCTTGATAAGTTGNAGGTTTCAGACAATTTTTATAAGCCCTAAAACAACATGTTATCAAGTCTCAGTCCCACAAAGCCATAAAATATATGTCAGGGTTCATAACATTTGTTTGTGAAATGTATCTAACTAAAATTGCTACTATTTAGAAGTCACTAAAAAGTACTAAAATTGACCAATAAATTACAACCACTTCATGAAATTTACCGCAATTTCTGTATTACAAATACTAATTTATTTAATTGAAAAATGTTACATGAAAAACAGGTTTTACACAGATCCTTACACTTTTTAGGAAAATCACATAATGAAAATATTTATTGCAAAGTGACATTGGGACCTCAGGAACAACAAACTGATATTGCAAAAGAAAACATTAATAACGGCAATATTCCCCAAAGTGGTATACCACAAATACCTTCTCTTGTGTGGAATTACAGTATGCAATTTCAGTTAAGGAATATTAACCAAGAAGTGCTTACGTTTGTTGTGTTGGAACAAAATCCATTTGCGCCAGACGGTAAGTTTTTAAATATATATACATATTCATAGAAAAATATATTAATAATTTTTTTTTCAAAACTGTATTAAAATAGTATATTACGTAATAAGTGTTGTAAAAAGCATTTTACGCACGAATGGAAAAGTTACGCACGACACCGCGTGCGTAATTCTATGAGTGTGTAATTGCATTACACCACGTATTACGTACTATACTTTACCTACGACCAATACTTTAAATACTTAAAAACACACCGTCTGCGATCAATGCAAGATTCCTATTACGTCGTACGGTAAAAAAAACGCACACTTTTCCTAGCAACCGCCTAGCAACGGCCAATACAATACTTTTTGTATTGATCGTTGCTAGGCAGTTGCTAGGAAAACTATACGATTTTTTTACCAAGCTGTGCGTTTTTTTTACCGTACGATGTAATAGGAATCTTTCATTGATCGCAGACGGTGTGTTTTTAAGTATTTAAAGTAGTGGCTGTAGGTAAAGTATAGTACGTAATACGTGGTGTAATGCAATTACGCACTCATAGAATTACGCACTCGCCGCTACGCGGCATCGTGCGTAACTTTTCCATTCGTACGTAAAATGCTTTTTACAACACTTATTACGTAATATACTATTACCTACGACCACTACTTTAAATACTTAAAAACATACCGTCTGCGATCAATGCAAGATTCCTATTACGTCGTACGGTAAAAAAATCGCACAGCTTGGTAAAAAAATCGTACAGTTTTCCTAGTAACCGCCTAGCAACGGTCAATACAAACAGTATTGTATTGACCGTTGCTAGGAAAACTGCGTTTTTTTTACCGTACGTAATAGGAATCTTACATTGATCGCAGACAGTGTGTTTTTAAGTACTTACAGTAGTGGTCGTAGGTAAAGTTAATTTTTGTGTGACATCTGTCGGATATCAATCAAAAATTGTTTTTTTTGTTTACAGGATGTAAAGTAAAAGTGTATTGTGTATGAGATTCTTTTTACTGCACACATGTAAAATTGCAAAAGTAAGTTTGGCAACATACAAGTGCATTAAAAAAAGGATTACATACAATGCTTATTTGGATCCATGCATACTAATTCACTGAATCACTGTGTCACTAAAAAGTTAATATTTTTGCATCAGATTATAGTCCATTTTAATAAAGCAAAAAAGTTGGTGAAAAGCAAAATCAACCTGTCTGAGTTTTAGAATTACGTGTTACTTTACGAGCACACTGTATAATTTGATTATTTTTTTTTTAGAGTTTTTAGGTAGAGCTGAACTGAAATTGAAGGATATACTGAAAGAATCGCAAAATCACAATGGTCCAATAACTAAAAAATTAATTTTACATCAAGTTGAATCCGGAGAACTTGTTGTTAAATTGGATTTACATCTATTTAATAGCTATTAGACGAAATATTGTTTTTGTTTAAGATTTTACTGTAGATAATATATTTGTATAGTTCTGTTAATGTTATTAATTCTCTATTTTTATACTGTTATATTTGATGTTTAATAATTTGTATACAACCTTTATTCAATCAAATTTCACTTGCTCACTATATACATATTTATACAAATATTTTTTGATTCATCGTTTACGGTGATAATATTTTGTTTCATTTATATGTATGATTAGTATTATTATCTGACAATACATATAATCATACTATTGTATGCTTCTCTGCAGTATTTATAACAAAATGTAATATTTGTAATAAAAAAATACATGTATGTAATTGCTATTTACAGTTCATTTTTTCTATGAAAAATAATAAGTACCAGTGGCGGCTCTTGACTTCTACAACAGGGAATTAAATATAATTAGGTATGTATTTTATTTTAAGTACCTACTATTGAAATATAGGGAAAATGTACTCAACATTATTTTTTATAAAATTCTTCTGCTTTTGTCCGAAATAAACTTCAAACCTCAAAAAAATTAGATCTTAAAATGTAATA